>NC_060891.1:15546878-15659378 GCF_014805685.1 Silurus meridionalis | reverse complement strand
CTTATTCCCACAAGGCACTTTCTGGCAGCTTGAAAAGCTCTTCCAGATGTGTCTCAGTGGGTCCTGCACACTTTAGTGTGAGACTACTCGATTCAGTTCGGATTTCCTCCGCCCCGTCTTCACAGGATTCTTTCCACCCTGGTGGGAGACTAGCAGGCTCTAGTCATGGAACAGGAAGTAAACACTCTCCTGAGGAAGGAGGCCATCGAGGTGGACTCTCCATCGGAACAAGAGTCCGGGTTCTACAGCTGGTACTATATAGTTCCAAAAAAGGACGGAGGGTTGCATCCTATCTTAGATCTACAACAGCTGAATCGCTCTCTTATGATACTTAAGTTCAAGATGCTGCCCCTCAAGCAGGTTGTGCTTCAAATCATCACATTCATGTGTCATGGTCATGTGCAAAGCCCCTTCAGCCCCTTTCAACGTTGTATTCATACGTCATGGGGTGGAAAATACACGGGCATGGATCGATGCGGTGGGTTGAAGAGACACTTGCTCTCTCTCTTTCTTTCCCGGGATTGCCTCCTCCCTCAAGACCCCGATATTACCCACGAAAGCCCTACATAATACGTCAACACTCGTGAGTAAGGCTTACGCCTCCACAGGTCAAGCCACTACATCCCTGAACAGCATGGCGGTCCTGTAAGGTGCATCAGGCTAAACTGCTGCATCAACTGGATGTGGGAGGCGCCCAAGGCAGACCTGGGCCTCAGAGCCACAAGATGCTGCCCCTCAAGCAGGTCGTGCTTCAGATCAGATCAGAGGACTGGTTTGTCATGGCAGATCTAAAGGATGCATACTTTTATGTATCCATCCTACCTTCTCACAGGAAGCTCCTGAGGTTCGCTTTCGGGGCCGAAGCTTACCAACACCGGGTTCAACCGTTTGCCCATGTCCTTTTACTCCAAACCTTCACAAAATGTGTGGATGCAGCTCTGGTTCCCCTGAGGTCTCAGGTCATCCGCATCCTCAACTACATTGACAAATGGTTGATCCTAGCTCAAATCAGAGCAGTTGGCGGTCCGGCATCAAGATGTTGTTCTCGCTCACATGAAGGCGTTGGGGTTTCAGCTGAACGCCGGGAAGAGTGTGCTTTCTCCATTACAGAGAACCACCTATTTCGGTGTCATATGGGATTACGACTACTTTGCACGTGCAGCTTTCCCTTTGTGGCTATCCTTACGGCCGTCAGGAAGGTCAGAGAAGGGCAGCCTCTCACTATCAAGCAGTTCCAGAAACTTAGGGCTTATGGCAGCTGCGTTCAGTGTGATTCCACTTGGCCTGCTGTACATGAGACCCCTTCAGTGGGTCAACCCCCTCCGCACCATCAAGGTCACGCAGCAATGCCTACGTGCCTTAGATGTTTGGCAAGATCCCCAGTTTTATCTCTAGGCTTCTAGATGCCAACGACGGATGCGTCCCTCACGGGGTGGGGAGCGATCATGATTGGAACCTTTGTGCGGTTCTATAACCTAGACTGCAGTGCCACTCCTGGCCCCTCAACCCTCCTCTAGCTGTGTTTGACAGACACACACTGGTCAGTCTGGCGTGATTGGACACTCGTTCTTAAAGTGTTTAGACGCAGCTCGAGTTTCTGAAGGGGAACGAGATGCTGCATCTCTATGCCACACCTCCGGCGTCCCTGCGTCGCTTCCTTCTCCCTTACAGAAGCTGACCCTGTCTCTCTCCGTATGCGTTTTATACTTCCTGGTCATGACGTCACCCCACCGGTGATGGCCAGCGTAAAATTTTTGACTGATTACACATTATTTCAGAGCGTGAACACTCAAGCGTGTTCCCAAAGTGTTTCGACGCAACGACTCGTTTCCTCAGGGAACTAGGTTTACATACGTAACCTAGAGACGCTCTCGCTCATGCCTAGTTTTTGCTATTTTTTTTTGTTTTAGAATCACAGTGTCAGACTTTGGTTTTACATGTATTTTTTGTGCCTTATTTTTGTGTACTGTGACCATTTGTAGAGCTAGAAATAGAAGAGAATTTGTACCTGTGAGAGCACTGGCTAGCAGGAGCCGGTGTTGCTGAAGAAAGCGGGCAGTGAGGCCACAGGCCTGAACAGACAGAGTAGCCAGAAGGGGGCAGGAGGATAGTAAACAAGCCAGAGCCTGAGACCAGCCATCTCCAAGCGGATTCATACTCAAATTCAGCTCCTCCAGACACTGTGTTGGCAGATGACACATTCTTTAACATGATTAACAGATACAGAAATTAGAAAATGTAATGATGTGGGATTTATTAAAAATATACTGGCCACTTTAGTAAAGTATTTTGGAAAGCAAAAGAAAACCAACAAACCGAAAAAAAAAAGAATCTTCCATACCTGAGCTCAGGATTTGTTCTAATATTTTTATCTTTGTTCCAATTTGTGAATGCTAGATAATATTATTATTATAGTTACAGTATGGCTAGTATGCGTATACGAGGGGTGATTGAAATAGCAAATCAATGTTGTTTTTGAAGACATTTGGCTTTTACAAGAATCAGAATTTCATGTTTCTTTACCTGAAATTTAAATCTACATAGATATTACAACAGATACAAAAATTGGACCAATTTTTCAAGTGAGCAAAAGCTCTGAATATCTATTCATGATGTGAGCCCTGGGTTTTGCCTGCGAAGACAGCATTATGCATAGCCGATACAACTACTTGAAATATCCTAAAATAGTAATAACAAGCAGTAGGTCGAAAACACTGGCCAAAGAAAACAACGATGACAGAATCATTTCTAGAGGTATGAAAAAAAAAACCCTCAACATCCGCCAACAGAAAAGGTGTGAAATTATCAGAATTCACAAGATGACTTTAGAAAGGAAAAAAAAATGATGACAAGCCATGTGTTAGCAGTAAGAATTATAAAGCTATATATTTTTAATAACAAATAATTACAGAGAAGAGCCACAAAAGAACGGAAATTAAAATTAACACCTACCTAAAAAGGTCAAACTACAGAGAAAGGAAAAATCTGCTTATGATCGAAAAACATACTGATCAAGTCAACAAGCGCATTGGTCAAACACAGTGGTGTACTGTCATGCCTTGAGCTTGCATTTGTACTGATCTTCACTGATAATATAACTCATAATGGTAGTAGCAACATCAATTCAAGGTCTACAAAAACATTTTGTCTGCCAATTTACAGAGAAATGCAACCAATCATCATACAACTAGACTATGACCCAAAACTGTCAACAAATGATTTCTTTATGAAAAAACTGGAAACCTTTTGACTGATCATGTAAATCACCAGACCATAAGCCAACTAAGCTGCATTTCACCTACTGTAAAGAAGAATGAAGGGAATCATTTGTCAATTAACAATAGAAGAATGCAATGACAGGTGATGTCAGCTGACTCTTGTTTTGACACAGTTATTAAAAGCAATCAATATGCATTCAAATCTTCTTTTTCCGGCTGCTCCCATTAAGGGTCGCCACAACAGATCATCCGTCTCCTAACCACCCTGTCCTCTACATCTGCCTCTTTCACACCAACTACCTGCATGTCTTCCCTCACCACATCCATGAACCTCCTCCTTGGCCTTTCTCTGTTCCTCCTTCCTGGTGGCTCCATCCTCAGCACTCTTTTACCAATATAACTCATGTCCCTCCTCTGCACATGTCCAAACCATCTCAATCTCGCCTCCCTCACCTTATCTCCAAAACGTCCTACATGGGCTGTCCCTCTAATATTTCTAATCATGTCCATCCTTGTCACTCCCAACGAAAACCTTAACAACTTTAGCTCTGCTACCTCCAGCTCCGCCTCCTGTCTTTTACTCAACGCCACTGTCTCTAATCCATACAACATTGCAGGTCACACCACAGTCCTATAAACTTTCCCTTTCATTCTTGCAGATACCCTACTATCACAAATCACTCCTGTCACTCTTTTTCACCCACTCCACCCTGCCTGCATCCTTTTCTTTACTTCCCAAACACACTCTCCATTACTTTGCACTGTTGACCCCAGCTACCTGATTTCCTCCACCTTCACCACCTATTCTCCCTGCAACCGCACCACTCCACTGCCCTCCCTCTCATTTACGCACATGTACTCTGTCTTACTCCTACTGACTTTCATTCACCGTCTCTCCAACGCATACCTCCACCTCTCCAGGCTCCTCTCAACCTGCTCACTACTCTCACCACAAATCACAATATCATCTGCAAACATCATAGTCCAGGGAGACTCCTGTCTGACCTCGTCCGTCAACCTGTCCATCACCACTGCAAACAGAAAAGAGCTCAGAGCCGATCCTTGATGCAGTCCAACCTTTACCTTGAACCAGTCTGTCATTCCTACTGCACACTTCACTGCTGTCACACTGTTCTCATACATGTCCTGCACCACCCTCACATACTTCTCTGACACACCTGACTTCCTCATACAATACCACAACTCCTTTCTTGGCACCCTGTCGTACGCTATCTCAAAATCCACAAACACACAATGCAACTCCTTCTGACCTTCTCTATACTTCTCCATCAACATCCTCAAAGCAAATAAGGCATCTGTGGTGCTCTTCCTCGGCATGAAACCATACTGTTGCTCACAGATGGTCACCTCTTCTCTTAGCATGGCTTCCACCACTCTTTCCCATAACTTAATGGTGTGACTGATCACCTTTATTCAGGCATACTCTCACCTTCCAGAATCTTGTTAAACAATCTTGTTAAATAAACCCCACTGCCATCTCTCCTAAACATCTCCATGCTTCTACCGGTATGTCATCTGGTCCTATCGACTTTCCACTCTTCATCCTCTTAATCGCTGCTCTCACTTCCTCCTTACTAACCCTATCCACTTCCTGCTTCATCAACTCCACATTATCCAACCTTCTCTCTCTCTGATTTTCCTCATTCATCTGCTACTCAAAATACTCCCTCCACCTTCTCAACACACTCTCCTCACTAGTCAATGCATTTTCATCTCCATCCTTTATTGCTCTAACTTGTAGCACATCCTTCCCATCTCAATCCCTCTGCCTGGCCAATCGGTACAAATCCATTTCTCCTTCCTTAGTGTCCAACCTTTCATACAGCTCCTCATATGCCTTTTCCTTGGCTTTCGCTGCATCCCTCTTTACCTGCTGCCACATCTCCTTGTACTCCTGCCTACTTTTCTCATCACTCTGTCGATCCCACTTCTGTTTTGCCAACCTCTTTCCCCTTATGCTCTCCTGCACATCCTCATTCCACCACCACTTCTCTTTGTCTTTCTTTCTATTCAAAGATGACACACCAAGTACTTTTCGAGCTGCCTCCTCATCCTGCAGTTGTTACTCAATCATCCAGCACCTCTTCACCACCACCAAGCCCCTGTCTGTCCTCTTCCTGAACCTCACACTACAATCTTCCTCCTTTAGTTTCCACCATCTTATTCTTCTTTCAGTCCTCACTCTCCTCCTCTTCTTCTTCGCCTCCAAAACCATCCTACAGACCATCATCCAATGCTGTCTAGCTACACTGTCGCCTGCCAACACCTTACAGTCTCCAATCTCCTTCAGGTTGCATCTCCTACATAGAACATAGTCCACCTGTGTGCACCTTCCCCCACTCTTATAGGTCTCCCTAATGATAATCCTTCTTCTTAAAATATGTATTCACCACTGCCATTTCCATCCTTGTAGCAAAATCTACCACCATCTGCCCTTCTACATTCCTCTCCTTAAAACCATACCTACCCATCACCTCCTCATCACCTATGTTCCCTTCACCTACATGCCCATTATAGTCTGCCCCAATCACCAATCGTTCATTCCTAGGTACACCATCTACCACTACATCTAAATCACTCCAGAATCTTTCCTTCTTCTCCATCTAACAGCCGACTTGTGGAGCATAGGCACTGATGATCATTTACCATCATCCCCTTAGTTTCCAGCTTCACGTTCATTACCCTATCAGAAACTCTCTTCACCTCCACTACACTCTTACTGTATTCTTCCTTCAGAATCACCTCTACACCATTTCTCTTTCCATCCACACCATGATAGAGCAGTTTAAATCCACCTCCAATGTTCCTGGCCTTACTCTCTTGGTCTCCTACTATACACAACATATCTAGATTTCTCCTCTCCATCATATCAGCTACCTCTCACCCTTTACAAGTCATAGTGCCAACATTTAAAGTACCAACCCGAACCACCACTCTCCTACACTTTTCTCCTTTTCCTGCCTTCTCTGTAGACATCTTCCTCCTTTCCTTCTTCTCCTTCGGCCAACAGTAGCCCAATTTCCACCGGTACCCTGTTGGCTAACGATACCTGTGGCGGTCGTTGGCAACCCGGGCCTCGACCAATCCGGTATGAAATTCTTATTTGTGATCCGCATTTTTGTAATAGGTGTTATTTACTTCAAAGGCTATATGTTCCAATACTTTTGTTTAAATAAAAATCATGTGGTCTGCCACCTGATCTTCATGTAATGTTCTAGATCTAAATAATCGGAAATAAATGCTAAAACTCTGATCCATCATCTTATATTTATCTTCTGATCACAAACTCAAAAGTCTTCAATGCATAACACATTAGCCATTCTGATATGTTTGAAAGGGAACTACATTTAATAAAACAAAACCCTAAGAAGTCTATTATAAAGAAATGTGAATAATAGCAAGCTACTGCTTGATTAACTCCTGATAATTTGTGAAAACATCACTGTATCCCTAAGATCTTTATACGTGCTACTATTGCATTACTGTTTTCCAGTACTAATCAATCACCAATCAATTAAAAAGCATATTTAAAAAAAATATATAGCAGAGGCAAAGTGCCAAATTCTCTTAAACAGTTTTTTCTACATGCTTTCACCTACAAATGCACACATCACCCACCCTTCATACTGCTAGGGACCACTAACACTATTTCTGCACCTTATTTTTTTTTTTACTCAGAAGTGTTATCATCTCTGGGAACTGTCAAACCACAAGAGTGTTCTTGCACGATAGGGGTGATAAGGGACATGTGTGCATTCTAACATGCCTATTTAAACCTTGGCAATATTTAAAAAAAATAAACAATAATTATTATAATAATCAGAATAATAAGAATAAGACTGATAATAATTATGATGATATATATATATAAACTATTATATGACTGATTTTAACAATATATAGCTCCAGATCGTCCTGTCAGAGTGCACAGCTAAGCAGCTCTACCAGGTTATTGTATCTTAGAAACACAGAAAGGCAGTGGTAGCTGATACATTTGCCTTCTTATTTTAAAGGTTGACTCAGTTTCTGTGGTTTACATTGTTGTTATTAACACTTTAAATGACTTTTCAAAACAAACACATTTATTATATTAAAAACATATATTCTTAATAACAATTAATTTTATCTATAAGCTATGATTCTGCAATTTCTGCAACTCATACATACTGAAAACGGAATATTCTAATTTTACCAATGTCAATGCTTTTAATTTATGCTTTTAAATAATTACATTGGCCGCTGTTTATTTTTATATAATAAACCTCATTCACCATGTTGTAATCATACTAAATAACCTTGTCGATGTAAACCTGAGCAATAAATCAATTTTATAATCGCTACACACTATTAGATTGTCACAGCAGTATGCACATCCATATGCATTTGTGTAGAAGCTTCACAATTTACCAACTGATTATGCATTAAAAATTATCATTTAAAATTAAGTATATGATTCTGGAAAGAGTTGTGCAGGTGTCCGGACCTCTATAATAATATATAACAAAAATTGTATGTAAAATTTGTCTATATCTAATTATGCCTTCCTATTACAATCTACAGCTGGTGAGCCTCTTCTCGATATTATTACCTCCTCACTATCATTAGGTCACGTTCCTAAATCCCTCAAGTTAGCAGTTATTAAGCCCCTCATTAAGAAACCTAACCTGGATCCAAACATGCTATCGAATTACAGACCCATTTCAAATCTCCCATTTATGTCTAGATTTTAAAAAAGATTGTAGCTGCCCAGTTATGTTCCCACTTGCAAGAGAACAATATCTTTAAGAGTTTCAGTCAGGTTTTAGGCCCCATCTTAGCACATAAACTGCCCTAGTTAAAATTACTAATGACCTGTTTTTAGCTTCAGACCAAGGTTTCATCTCACTGTTAGTTTTACTACATCTTAGTGCTGCATTCAACGCTATAGACCATGATCTCATCCAGGATCGCTTACAGAATTACATCAGCATTCAGGGACAGGCATTAAGCTGGTTTAAATCCTACCTGTCCGATCGTTACCATTTTGTAGACTTAAATGGAAAGCTATCCAGGTTAATGCTAGTAAATTCTGGCATGCCACAAGGTTCAGTTCTAGGACTCCTGCTTTTCACAATATACATGCTTCCCCTGGGAAATATTATTAGAAGGCATGGAATTAGCTTTCATTGTTATGCTGATAATACCCAGCTATATATCTTATCAAAACCAGGTGATACAGTTCAATTAGCTCGGATAACTGAGTGTGTTAAAGAATTAAAAAGACTGGATGACCCATAACTTTCTACTATTAAATGGATGGAAATTTTGCTCATCGGCCCAAAAACCAGTATACCGAGGCTCCAGCATCTCAACCTGCATTTAGACGGATGTTCTGTAACCACTAGTTCAACAGTAAAAGACCTGGGAATTATTTTAGACAGCAACATGTCTTTCAAAAATCATATCAGCCAAGTTACAAAAACAGCCTTCTTTCAACTTAGAAACATTTCTAAGCTAAGAAACATGTTATCTATATGAAATGCAGAGAAGCTCGCATCAGCAGCATTTGACACAGTCAACCACAAGACACTTTTGTCAACCCTCAAGAGCCTCGGTATCCGCGGAACACCATAGGAATGGTTTGCTTCCTACCTGGAAGGTCGCTCATACCAGGTAACATACCAGGCCCCGTGCAGACTCACCACTGGTGTCCCACAAGGCTCGGTACTTGGTTCCCTCCTTTTCTCCCTCTATACCCACTCCATTGGTGAAGTCATATCCTCACATGGGTTTTCTTATCACTGCTATGCAGATGACACTCAACTAATCTTTTCTTTCCCTCCATCAGATACCATAGCTTCTGCTTGGATCTCGGCATGCTTGTTAGACATATCTTCATGGATGAGTGCTCACCAACTAAAGCTCAACCCCAGCAAAACAGAACTGCTGATCATCCCATGCAATTTATCTCCAGGTCAAGATCTCCAAATAACACTTCATGACTCTCTGCTCCCCCCTTCTCTAGTAACCTCAGAATGAGAGGTAAGTATACTTCAAGGCTCTTCTCTGTTCTGGCACCGAGGTGGTGGAATGAACTTCCCCTAGGTGTCTGTACAGTGGAGTCCATGATTTTCTTTAAGCGACGACTAAAGACCTACCTTTTCCTGAAACACTTAAATTAGCACTTTCCAAGTTTGTAGAAATTCTAGGGTTATATTTATATTAAGTTTGTAATCTGGCGTACCAGTGTAGATTAATTAATTACTAGAGATTTAAAGCACTTTTGTACGTCGCTCTGGATAAGGGCGTCTGCTAAATGCCGCAAATGTAAATGTAAGCTCGTCCATGCGTTCATGACCTCCAGAATAGACTATTGTAATGCATTACTAGGTGAATGTCCTGCATCATTAATAAAAAAGCTACAGTTAGTTCAGAATGCGGCAGCCAGAGTTCTCACAAGGTCAAGAAAATATGATCATATAAACCTAATCTTATCATCCCTGCACTGGCTTCCTGTTAAGTTTCGAATAGACTTCAAACTACAGTGGAACCCGGTTATCTCGCCCTCGGTTATCTCGACAACCCTATTAAGTCGACGTTTTTGAAGTGGAACCGCCAAATTCTCATTTTTTATCGGTTATGTTGACTTTTTTATGTCGCCGAACCCTAATATCTCGAGCACAAGGGGGGAAAAATTAGAAATTTTAACGTCAGTTATCTCGATCAGCACTGTGCAGCCGCAGAAGAACTCGCGAAAGTGGCGGAAAAATCAAGCCTTACAGATACTACAGGTGTTTGTATTGTATACTGGTGAATCTCTGCTGTTAGTAAGTGCACATATGCATTTTTTTTGTTAAATGTTTTTTGAAATTTTTGAATTTCCCTATTTTTCCATTTACAAACTCTCTCTCTCTCTCTCTCGCTCGGCTTATCTCCCCCTCGGCATCGCGGACGTAAGTTTTTTCGGACACTTTGCTTTGTGTGTTTGTGCGGATTACTTCAGCCTGATGGTCATAAGTTTTCAGAAACTTAGTTACTGTTTTTTTTCCTTTTTTTTCCCCACATGTGGACTAAATGTGAAACGGCACTGTGCAGCCGCTGTTTTTTTTTTTTTTTTGAGCGATCTGTGTGTTTATAATGTTGGAGAATATAATAAAGGTTTGTATGGAGAATGGACGGTGGTTTGTATTGTATACTGGTAAATCTCTGCTGTTAGTAGGTGCACTTATGCCTTTTGTTGTTAACAAGCGTATGTACATTTTTATAGCATGCCTTCATCAAACAAATCGCAACGCTGTTGTGTAAAACCCTCCAAAACACGTGCATGCACATTCTCATTTATTAACGCACATCATGTACATAAAGAAATTTCAAGCACGTTAATATACTGCCGCCATTTTGTTTTCGTTTATCTCGATCATCTGTTACCTCGACGCTTTTTTGGTGACCCCTAGGACATCGACATAACCGGGTTCCACTGTACTACTTCTTACTAATAAAGCCCTAAAAGGTTTAGCTCCCATGTATCTCTCCAGTTTTTTAACACACCATAATCCGTCATGCTCCCTGAGATCTCAAAACTTTGGACTTCTAGTAGTTCCTAGAATAGCAAAGTCCACTAAAGGCTGTAGAGCATTCTCACATTTAGCTCCTAAACTTTGGAATAGTCCTGACAGTGTTCAGGGCTCAGACACACTCTCCCAGTTTAAGTGTAAATTAAAAACGTGTCTTTTTAGCAAAGCCTACACATAACATACGTCTCACATCATAACCTTGTGCTCCAGAACATATGATCACATGCACATTATCAACTTGTGCTGTTAATATCATGAACAGCAGCTACACTAATTTCTCTCCACTGCTTCTCTTTCTCTCCCCATCCTGAGGCATCCTGTTTGGCCAGCTCCAGTCACGTCCCACCTCATGAAGATTATGGACCTTTGAAGAAGTAGATGCCGAACTCGCAAACATCCCGTACCATCTAGAGACGTACCAGTGCCAATTGGATCCACTGCATGTGTAGAGTTTTGACATTGGACCTCCTGGAGTGTTTAAAGGCTCTGGCATGGAGAAGCTGGTGTTGGATCTGTGATGGTCACAAATGTTGAGCTCAGTAGCTCCTAGTTTTATAACCATAAAGACTGTATAAGACTGTAGCAAGAACATTACTTATAATCTTATACTCCAGTGCTCATGTTAGTTCTCACTTTCCAATGTTCGGTATTGTTGAAAGATTTATGATCAAACTCTTGATGTCACCCAAATTAGGATGGGTTCCCCTTTTGAGTCTGGTTCCTCTCAAGGTTTATTCCTTATAACATCTAAGGGAGTTTTTTCTTGCCACAGTCTTGCTTGCTAATCAGGGATAAATGCACACCATTCACCTTGACTATTGATTTCTGTAAAGCTGCTTTGAGACAATGTCTGTTGTGAAAAGCGCTATAGAAATAAACTTGACTTGAATGGACCATTAGATATTTTCTGTTAAATTAATTCATTCACTGCAAATTTTTTGAAATGATAAATCATCAAGAGGGAAAATTCAAAATTGCCCTAATCTTATTATACTGAAATCATTTTGCTAAGTCATAAGAATTTCAAAGAATGTCTAATATTTGATTTCTCCAAAGTAAACCTTGTAATTTCAAATGCAGAAACTGATTAAATGCACTTTCATAGAAAAACTTTCATAATAACATACAACCACTTTTAGTTTGCTCAGAAGAGTAAAAAGTACCGGAAAGGCATCTTGAGTCCTCCCCTCTAGTGTACTAGCTGCCTTCTTCATTCCTTCTCCTGTGATCTGATTGGCTGAGATGTCAAGAAGACGAAGGCGGGGCATGGTGGTTGCTGCAGAGATGAGCTCAGGAAGAAGGTCATCATTAAGACGGTTTGCAGAAATGCTGAGCTCTGTGAGGCTGCTCTGGAGTTTGAGGGCACGAAGGAGGGGAGACAGACTTGGTGGAACCAGACTAAGACCACATATGCTAACACTCGGAGAGCCGTCCTGCACCTCACATAGCCTCAACACGCGCCTGTTCTCTTCTACAACACATACACAAATAAACAAAAATATGGAAATATTTGTAAAAAATTATATTTATATATATATATATATATATATATATATATATATATATATATCTCATATATATATATATATATATATATATATATATATATATATATATATATATAAAATGAAAAAGTGTGCTGTGCTCTTGGAATAATCTCAAAATCCCACAAATAGTGTAGTTAAGATAATAAGCCAAAAACGTCACTCACCCACATCCAAACTCTTACAAGCTTTCTTATATCGCTCAGGAAGTGGAGGAAGGTCCCAGGAACAGACCTCTGCCAGAACCTGCATACAAACAAGTCACAGAAAAAAATTACATTGAGTCATTTCTCTAAACAATCAAATTCTTTCTATCAACGCTATTGCACATTTAATCTACATTATATTGTCTAAGGTTATGGACACCTCACCATGAAATTCACACATGCTTTCTAAATGTCACATTCCAGATTTAGTCTTTCTGGGAAGGCTCCCACTACAATTGAAAGAGTGACTGTGGGAATTTGTGCTCATTCAGCCAGAAGAGCATTAGTGTGGGCAGGAACTGATGTTGGATGCCACAAATGGATGAAGAGGCCTGGGGAACAGTTATCATCACATTTTTTCCCAATGGTGTTCAGTGGGGTTAAAGTTGAGGGCTGTTTGCAAGCTACTCAAGTTCTTCAACAACCTTATAAAACCATGTCATCATGGATTTGTGTTATCTTGTTTTGTGCACATCTGTACATGGGGGTTCGAACCCTCAGTTCCAGCAAAAGAAAACCTAATTCTAGATTATAGAATATATTATATACTAGAACTGTGTCCTTCATAGCAACAATAAGGAGAAAACACACACACAAGTGTGTAATGATCAGGTGTCTGCTTTACTTTTTCATTCAGTTAATGATAGAATGGCTAAAATAATAAATATTTGGGTATGTTGTCACCTCCTCATTAGTGTGCAAAACTGCCAGCAACAAGTCAGCAGGTGAGAGTAGAGCACCCTCTTTCTGTAGAGAGAGACGTGGAAGAAGCCCACAGGTCTGATAATAACGTTGTGCAGCCTGTTCACATAGCCATGACACAGTGCAGGAGTCAGCTTCACTGAAAAACACACAGAATTACAAGTAATACACTTGCACACAACACAACACAACAGTGTACAAACAATTTAACAGTTCTGCAAACACCAAGTGTGATTAATGCATAAACTCAAACAGTACACAATTAAATTTAACAGACACCAAGCACAGAAGGGGAATATTAAAGCATGCTAAAATCCCCTAAAATGTTTGCCCTGAATTGGGATTTAGCCCAAACGAAAATCCTCAAATTCCCTAAGCTGAAAATTTATAAAAGTTATAAATGGGGAAATTGTCTAAAATGGTGATAAAAAATGTATTAAAATAACATATAAATCATATAAAATAACAAATGGTAATATATTTTATATATACACACCGTATTTTCTGGACTACAAGCCGCTACTTTTTTCCCCACGCTTCGAATCCCACGGCTTAAATAACGAAGCAGATTATTTATGGATTTTTCCCATTTCACAAACTTCAATCCAAAAAACTGAACCCCATAACATTAGACCAATGAAACTGCCGAACGGGTTAAGGTGAACCAATAAAACTCTTTATATTAAATCAGATGCGCTCCCACTGAAGCGGGCCGCACCACAAATATGTATGAGGTTAAATATTTGAAGACAGTGAACAATGACTTTCTTGGTAGGCTACTGTTTAGATACAAGCCGTTGTAACAAGTCTGGGTCAAGGGAGCTCACTAACTCCAGTTACACCAGAAATCATAGAAGCAGAGACAGGTTTCCAATACTCATGCTTAATTATTTTATTTGGCATCAGCGTTACGGGTTAGTCAAAGAAACTTTGAAATGAGCATCAGAAAATAATAAGGAATATTTCTCGGTCTTGCACACATGCAGTAATACCGGAAAAATGAGGAGGCAGGCTGTCCCCAAAATACTGCTCTGCTCTTAAAGGAGCCACAACATATTTCACCCGTTACACCGTGTAACACACACTGTCTTTCGTTACAGCCTGTGAAAAGTTAATTAGTTCCAGTGCAGACATGCTGCTTATAGACAGGTGTGGCTTATTTATGTTTAAAATAAAAATCTTTGTAAAATTTACTGGGTGCGGCTTATATTATATATATATATATATATATATATATATATATATATATATATATATATATATATATATATATATATATATATATATATATAATTTTCTACAAATATTTCCATTTTTTGTTTATTTGTGTATGTGTTGAACAGGCGTGTGTTGAGGCTATGTGAGGTGCAGGACGGCTCTCCGAGTGTTAGCATATGTGGTCTTAGTCTGGTTACACCAAGTCTCTCTCTCTCTCTATATATATATATATATATATATATGCTATATTTCATAATAATGATATTTCATAATAAAATATCATTTTTCATAATAATGGTATGATTTGAATTCATTATTTTTACCCACATTTTCTATATTTCATTCTAAAGCTTTGATATGTAAATAAAGTTTTGATATCCCTAGTGCTTATGTAGCTCAATGTAGCTCAGGAAGTGGTAGCTTAGTGGTTAAGGCTCTGGGTTACTGATCAGAAGGTTGGGGGTTCAAGTCTATTTTTAACTGCCTCTCTTGGTGCCTTTGTGCAAGCGTCTTAACTCTTAACTCCAGGAGCACTGTAACATGGCTGACCCTGCGCTCTGACACCAGCTTCAAGATATCACTGGGATATGCAAAGAAAGAATTTCACTGTGCGGTAAAGTACATGTGACTAGTATAAATCACCTTTTATTTTATAATGTTTTTTTATTTTTTCATGTGTGAATCTGCTATTCACACATTAAACACTGTTCAAAAAGAGACCACATCAGATAAGTTTCACACAACATGCAAAACCATTAAAGAACAAGCAGATCGAACCTGTGTGGAACAGGAATCAGGAAGACGTTGTTCTGAACTCTGACCCTCATTCTAATTGGTGCAGGCATTGAAGCTGCTGTGCTCTGAAGAACAGCCTGCGTCTACAACACACAAGCCAAAAACAAAAAAAATCAATTATCAACTGGCTGCAGAGTAAATTACTCATGATTATTTAGAATGATGCAGTGGGACTGTAGAACAACTGGACAACTAGTAGTGTCAACTAGCGTGTTTTCAAAATTTCTTCTTGTAATCCGATCATGATTCGATCACTTTATTAATACTTTGTTTACAGTATCTCTAACATTATTATTTGTAAACATATTAGAATGAACTTCTATTCAAGTTCACTTTTACTGTATTGTAGTCAACTGAAAAATTAATCAATTCACCTGTTGTTTTCAATGCTAATTTGGTGTACAATCATTCAACCACTACTTTTTTTTTTAAACATAATGCCACCAACACCTAGTTTATAAAAGCAGCCATTAGTTTTAAAGAACAACATGTGACCAATTCAATATTGCAATACTTCAGAAAGTGTACAAGTTTTCTGTTTGAAAAATACAGCTTAATTATATAGAGTTTCCCAGACCTTCCACTAGACAGATTAGCACACTAGTCACTGAATATCTGACCAAGCAAGTAGATAAAAAAAATGTCCATTTTATCACAGCTATTTATAAAAGAGTGTCATGGTGTGAAACAGCAAGGACTCTCTCACCACCGCCTGGGTGCTATATGACTGAGGGTGTCCAAGCTGAGGGGGCTCATCAGCAGGGGTAATGATGGGACTGGGTGACCTGGTGACTTCTCTTCTGCCCAGCATCACCATTCCAGGCAGTTGGCTCATCTTCACTTGTCGGGCCTTATTATTCTTTTTCAAAGAAAGACTCCTACTGGAGGGTGACGGGCCTGCATTTAGAAATATAAATACAGACAGTTTAAAGACACAGAACAAAAATTTCTTTGCTTTATTGCAGTTTTACGTGTTTTAATTTGAGACGTGCAGAAGAACTTTCTAAATTCACAAAAACAAGACAGACTTAGAGAAAAGTAATTTTAATTAATAATATATTTTTTATTCCACACCTCTAGCAGATGACTCGAACGATGCAGAATCTCGATTCTGATTTCTAGATACCACACTGTCCCATCTGCTGTTTGAGATCTCCTGTTCCGACCCAACTCTCCGTTTCTTTTTTGGCTGAGCACACCCCAAGTCATCTTCCAGCCAGCTGTCTTCTATGTAGTGCTCCTCAGGTACTAAAGCTGACATGTGATTGGTCGATACTGCTGGCGTGCTGCTAAAGGCTGGCTCTGATAGGCTCTGAGAAAGAAGACGAGACTTTGCACTGCCTAGGTTTTGAATGGTCCTGTGGTATTCCTCTCTGCTGGAGCAAGGCTTTGGGGGCAGCTCTATCTCTCTACCTCCAGGTGCAAGGATATTCTGGGTCTCACGAATTTCTTGTGGGGATGGAGCGACATCTGTAAAGCGATGTCTTGGCCGCACAGGTCGCAGCGGGCTGATCTCAGAGTCCGAGTACTCAGAGAAGCTGCTCTCACTCTGAGAGGTTAAGCAGAGAAAAGGGAAAATAAATGTTCAAGCAATAAAAAAGCAAAAAAATTACAATAAAATTTTAAACAACAAGAACCAATAAAGCTTCAGAGTGAGCGCATATTACTCATAGAAGAAGCTGCCTTTTAGTTCATGACAAAACAAAACCAATATTAACCTCAAAACAAATCAGAGGACTATGTTTACTCCAACAGAAAGTGTTTTTTCTACAAATGATAGAGAAACACATGTTGTAACTTTAGAAAGACAACATATTATACTTAGCACTTTGATGTAAAACAAACGTAATATTTAGGTGGAATTATTGTCAATGTGTTATGCAAATATGGAACTTTGATGTTGTAGAAATATAACTTTTGTCCAATCAGAATACTGAGTTCACCATCACTGCTGTATAACATTGTATAATGTATGATTTTGATGCCCCCTTCAGGCCACTAGGAGATTGTGACCCACAAATTCCAAACATCTGCCATGGCTTGGGCTCATACAATCAGTGCAAACAGTAGCAATTGGTGCCAGTTAAAGCAGTCAGAAACATTTCCATCAGTGAACTCTCACCCCAAACAGAATATTCTCCTCAGTTCCCCTTGGTTGGTGGCGTGGGCCAGTGGATCGCCTCACTCTGGGGGGAGTGCTGGCCTCTGGAGGGGTATGTACATTGTGCAAAGCATGCTGGAATGTGGGGCGGGACTCAGTTTGTTGCAGCAATGGCTCTGAACACTCTGAATCAAACAGCTGACTGTCCTGTAGAGGCTGTGGAGTCACAGGCACAGCTGCCACTACAGCACAGAGTCAGGAGACAGAAAATGTCAGCACAATGTCTAATCTGACATGTATAAGATGTCAGTTTATGGTTATATTTTAACACTTTGCTGACTAAAAAGTTTGGTTCAATTATTACATTACATTTATTATTAATATAACATCAAAGTGCGTGAAAATCTTGCTTATTTTAGATACAAGCTTCATAGATACAGCCCATACCAATGTAAAAAAAAAAAAGTGTAAAATATGAATGAATGAAAGTTTAATATAGAGCACATTTTCCTTAATTAACTGAACGACTTTTCACCTGCTCCTGCTAGCGCTCTCTTCAGGAGTTTCTCTGTTTCTGAACAATCCTGTCGCGTTTCCTGGTCCAGCTCACGGCCATATGTCTTTAACCACTGCCGCAAGGTGTCCAAAGGTTTGTCACCCTAATACAGATACACAGAATACACACAAGAATACATCCATTATACTGAAACAAACCCTTAATAAAGTCCAAAAGTTCTAAATATCAGTGTGATCATTTAATGAGACTAAATCAATTCATATTTATGTGGCATATAATAGCTTTGGTAACAAATTCAGTCATGACGCTTCATTGTAAAAATGGTGTACACAATTGTATTTTTTTGTAATTATACTAGACCTTGTTATTGCGGACATTAACCGAAGCCCCTCTCTGCACTAGAAGCCGTGCTATCTCAAAGTGACCACAACTCAGAGCATCGTGCAGGCGTAACTCCATCACAGTACACACCACCAGGATCATTTACGTTCGCCCCTTTGTCCAACAGCAAGGCTACAATCCCTAAAATACACAAGCTCAAAGGAATCAGCTGTCAAACAAGAAATTTCCAAACAAACAAACAAAACCAAACAAGGTTAGATATAAGTAAAGACAACAGGTCTCTATCTACCAAAGTTTAAAGGAGGTTACTGTAAAAGAAAAAGAATACATAACTATATCAGTACCTAAATGACCATGGTTGCAGGCTTCATGCAGTGGAGTCCAGCCGCAGTGATCTCTTGGATTTAATGGATGGCCCTGTTGGGGAAAAAAGAACAGGCATTTCAGATATAATCACATCATCAATCTGTTGAGTATCAATGATCATGTTGGCTCACCTGCTCTACCAGAAAATTGACCTGTTTCCAATTTCCCTCAATACATGCTCGGTGCAGGGCAGTTTCTCCCTTCTCATTTCGGCGGTTCCACTGGATTTGTTCAAACATGCACACAAACACATACAATTAAAAGAAATATTAATAATATTGAGATGTAAAGCAGAAACTGCAAATAATATGTAGTGCAAGACCTGAATAATCCTCACTTACCCTGCCAGTTTTTCTCCTGCCAGTCACAAGCTTATCATAGCCATCCAGATCATCATCTGCACAGAAAAGAACATTTGAAAAAAACATTCATCCTAACAACCTTCATAAATATAATTCTTTGGTTTCCTACCAGAATCTGAGAGCTGAATGTCGCTATCGAGAGGTTCACTATTCTGCAGCTCCTCTTCCTCCTCATCTCCATCACTGTCCTCAAACGACAGCTCTCTGCCTCACACTGCTCCCGGAGACGGGCCTCGGTGGCATCAGCACCTGCTGAGCTAGCACGCTTTTGTGCCTGCAACCACACCCTCAGAACACGTCTCTGAAGCCAAGAACATGAAACACACCGCATAAGAAAACACAGATGTTATTCCAGTTCTAAAATGCTAGCAATTTTACATTCCACATATACAAGTGAAAATGCCATAGTACACTGGCGGCATCAGCCTTTTCATTTGTCAATTGCGTCTATCTGTATTCATATGGAATGTGTAAAAGAAGAGATGGAAAAAGAGAAAACCTTGAGTTTGCTTTGAGCTGCTTTCTCAGCACAGTTTAAAGCAGCAGTGTAACTGTTGTCCACTTCCTCTAGGCTCACACCATATTCCTCCTGACAGCTTGCAATGTTCAACCAGGTCTCACACTCCTGACACACATGCATGCAAAGTAAATGATGAGAAATATATAGAAACAAATTTTATGAATCCTTGCAGTCTCTTATCTGGAAAGTTAAAAGATCAGCACATGGGTGTTGTTACCTCTTTTGGATTGCCATCTCTCAGTTGCAGCTCGTGTCTGTAATGCTCTAAAGCTTTGTTGTGCTGTCGCAGGTCTGTATAAGTGGCCGCCAGAGAGACATGAATAACAGCCAGCTCACGAGCAGGCTTCCCCAACTTTTCGGCACATGACAACTAAAAACGTAGATGCAAAATATAAATCTTGAGACATAATCAAGGCCATATATCAAAACTTTGAAAACGGTGCTCAAACAAAGAGCAAGAACACTGCAATAAACAAAAATCCCTCAGCCACAGAAAATGGTTTGCCAGGAGAAGAATCATGCTTCAAATACCTGAAATGCATTGTAGGTGATTACTAAATAAATGTGTGATTATAATGGTATGGCATATTTATTATTAATAATACATAATTTATGAACTGAATGTTTTTAAGCATGTACGGTGTTTCTTTCTCAGTGCTGTTGCTTTTTGATATTTAGAAATGTTTGAGACCTCCCTAAACAGTGTTTGCCAAAAGTTTGGAAACACCTAGTCTTTTGTCGTTTCTCAGCGACACATGCATGTTCCTTTTTTTAATGTAATAAACTAGGTAATAACGGTATGAATATTTATTTTAACAAAATAAATGTACAGATTTTAGATTTTATTTGTATTGAAAAATTCTCCCTTAAAATGAATAACAGTTTTACACACTCTTAACATGCAGACAGACAGTTTCTCTAAACATTCAGATAACATTTTTTGCCATGAATCTTGTAAAAATTGTTCTTTAATAGAAGGATATGCATGTGTCTCAGAAATAATAAAAGACTAATTGTTTTCAAACTATTGACAGGCACTGTTTAAAATAAAACCTTTTCAGACTATCAATAATCTTCCTTGTATGTTTACAATTGTGTTTAAATACAACAGCCTCTTGCCTGTGTGCGATAAGATTCCAGAGCTTTGGAATAGCAGCCCACTTTGCAGTAGAGATCTCCCAGTCCCTCTGTAAGACCCAAGGCCTCCTGAGAGACGCTGTTACTCACAACCGCCATATCTTCCTCCAGCTGACAGCCACGGATTGCTGCAGAAACAGTGTCCACATACAATGGCACAGAGAATAAATTGATGAATATGATAACATGCAGATTTCTTTTCCATCCAGCTTCTTACAGTTTTTCCTCAACTGCTTTCAGTCATTTCTCACGACAGAACTGCATTTCTCAAAACTACTCGTCCCACCGTCAGAACCTGTTGTCAGTTCTTCACATCATATCAGCAATGTCTTGTTGTTTTCATCAATTTGCAATTGCTTTTGGACAACATGCAAATGGTTCTGTACATCTGTCAGCTGCTTTTGACAATTCTTGTTGCTTTTGTCCTGCTGTGCAAAATAACTTGTCCTGGTTCTCAGCTGAAATGTCACAACCACCAAACCAATTTCTCAGGTTGGAAGTCTGTACTATCAAAATGAGTGAACATGTTCTCAGAATTGTATGTCTGTACAGATTTCTACAAATTGTGAGTACATGTTTGCTAAGAAATATGTCCAGAATTGACAAATTGCTCTCAGGTGAGTCTTCACCTTCGTTAACAAAGAGAAACATGTGCAACTCTAGACTAACCAATGATCAACCAGTTCTGTGAAATAGCTCAGAGGTGCAACTCATGAAGACTGATTTGGCAGGGTCACATACATATACAGTGCACAACACAAGTGTTCCCCTTTCTGATAATGGAAGCTGAATGAAGAAGAAGAGGATTAAGACTGTGTGGTGGAAGAGTACAGAGACACAGAAGAGGAAGGGGTATAAGATGCCAAAGATACACAGCGATTCCAGATAAAATCAGGGCCACACTGGTGGATCACGTTATCAATCATGGCCTTACAATGGAAGAGGCTGGTCGAAAGGTGCAGCCAAATGTTGGAAGAACAACTGTGTCATCAATAATTCAAACATTTCGTAGAGAGAACAGGTATGTAATGTACTGTATAGTACAGTAATACTGTAGACTTACTGTTACATATACTGTAACACACCTTAGGTTTTCCATGCATACAGTATTCTTAGTTATTTACTGTATGAATCAAAATCCTGTGATCCTTATACTTCTATAATTTACAATATATTTTCTCATGTAGGACTGCAAGACAACCTCGCAGGGGTGGCAGAGGGCCCCTTTTCACACCTTAGCAGGAGGAAGCAATTTGCAACATGGTTATGTCTAACAATGCCATAAGACTAAGGGAGATACAAAGTGCTATTAATGAAGACAACAGTATCTTTGAAAATATACAATCTGTGAGCATTTCAACTATAGACAGGGTCTTGAAAAGACATGTAATCACCATGAAGCAGCTGTACAATGTACTCTTTGAAAGAAATGCTGACAGAGTGAAAGAGCTACGACTCCAGTTTGTACAAGTATGTTGTATACCCACTATACTGTAAGAGAAACTTCTACACATTTGATATTGGTGGAACTTCACAAATACAGTAATTTATGCACACTGTGTTTTTTCTGGTATATAGCGCATAATGGAAATGGAATCAAGAGAACCACCACACAACTTCATATACTTGGATGAGGCTGGCTTCAACCTGGCCAAAGGCAGAAGGCGTGGTAGAAATCTAATCAGCCAGAGAGCTACTGTTGATGTCCCAGGCCAACGTGGAGGAAACATCACTATGTGTGCTGCTATTTCAGACCAAGGTGTGCTAGCTCATATTCCTATTATGGGACCGTACAACACACAGCATCTCCTTACATTCTTAGACAATCTCTATAGAAATGTCATTCCTGAAGATGAGAGGGACCTCAATCGAGATGATCTACCAGAATATTTAGTAATTTGTGACAATGTCAGTTTCCATCACTCTGACAACATCAGGCAGTGGTTTGTCCACCACCGCAGGATGCTGATTGAATTCCTTCCACCCTACTCCCCGTTCCTGAACCCAATTGAAGAGTTTTTCTCGGCTTGGAGGTGGAAGGTTTATGATCATCAGCCACATATCCTAATGACACTGCTGGCTGCCATGGATGCAGCATGTGAGGACATCTCAGCAGATGCATGCAGAGGCTGGATTAGGCACTCAAGAAGATTCTTTCCACCATGCATAGCAAGGGAAAATATATGTTGTGATGTGGATGAGAATCTGTGGCCCAACATAGAGGACCGACATGACACATAGGAAAACTGCCATATAATTTCACCTTCACCTTCTGTACATGTATAGTTTTTCCCCACTTTGTCTTTTTCAGGTTTTCATTTGTCAATAAATTAGTTTCCTTTGTTTTCTGTATGTAAGTACCACTATTGACAGTACAGTAAAAATGTGAATACAGTGTGATCTTTTGTTTTGATTATTCCATATACTGTAACATGGGTCTATGTTGATTGGTTAACTGAGGTTAGATGGAATCAATCAGAAAAATTATCTATTCATACCATGTAAATTACTGTAACACCTGGTTGATGCACAAAGGTTTGCAAAAGTAACTTCTTTTTTTACCTTAGGGACACTGTAAATTATGACACACACCAGTACGGTAATTTAGTAGTTTCTAGTCATCAAAATCTGACTTGAGTATAATTTAAATAACTAAAACTGAGTATGATCTACTGACAACATGACTAATAATTTTGCCTGTCACGTTCACATTGTTGAAAAAATGACATGGGATTCTGCTGCCTCTGACACAATGATTGATGAAAAAACACGCTTTTGCACGATAGACAAAGCATTTTGAGCAGGTGACGCGTATTTTCCGGTTATCCACTATGTTGTGCAGTTTGTACGTGTTGTTTTGAGAAATGCACTTGGAGATCTGCAAACTTCAATTCTGATCTGAGAAATGACTGAAAGCAGTTGAGAAAAACTGTAAAAGATTTAATCATAGCCTCCCCACTTACCATATCTGAGGTCCCTCTTGACTGCCTCTCGTTCTGCAAGCTGCTGGGAGCCAAGACGGAAAGCCTTTTTCAAAGAATGCCGGGCAGCCTGTAGGTCTCCCAGATTCAGAAGAACCTACATAATTTAAACAAATATTTAAGACAAAAAAGTATAGCTCTTTTCTTTAGATAGCCATTGAGCCCTAGGATGTTAGAATGCGACAGTATTACTGTTATGAGGTTATGTTTTTTTGCTAATTTACTTCCTTTTTAAACTATTACATTATTTCAAAACAATTTTAAATGTATTTCTTTCCTAATATCTCTTTAAAATCGCTTTTGTATTTAAGTATTTACTATCTGGCAACCTAGAATTAACGATATTTCTATTTCTAAGTCACAGTAAAGTGTTTATGTTCTTATTTTAAAATAGACCGTTCAATCACAAACTCATGCTTTTCAGTTCACCTTTAACTCACCTTGCCGATGGTGTAGAAGCACTCACTCGCTAAACTTGTCACTCATCTTGCGTGCACACTCCTTGCTCTTCTCAAAGCAGCGCATTGCCAGAGAGTGCTGTCCATTTCTAAAGTGAATGCTGCCCAGATTAAAGTTGGCCCGGTAGAGATCCTCCAGCAGATTATTCTTCCTAAAAATCAGGGGAAAAATCTCATTTAAATGCAGCATCAGTGGTGTCTGGCCATGCGAGCAACAAACATAGTGCAGATTGATATTGGTTATAATAGTGACTGTCTCACTCGGAGATGTAGATGCTCTGGCGGATAAAATCACTGCAGCGTTGTGGTTCTTTCAAGCCGTCAAAAACAAAGCCAAGGTTTAACAACAGACGTGCCCTCATTTCACTCAGCTCCCTTGCTGACACAGTCCCTGCAATCCATACACACTTACATTATTCTAAATCACTGTCAATTAGAGAAAACATATAGAATCACTGGAGAGGGTCTTGTTAAAAAGGAAGAGAAAAATGTGCATTGGAAACATTATTCAACTCAGAAACCAAGTGGGAAAATTAGGCAACAATCATATTGCTCAAATTTTCAGCCATAAACACAATAGACATAATAATAAGATGGTGCGCAGTCAACTGTAAACCGATTACAGGTCAAGTCTGAGCTGCAGTCAGTGGTGGACAGTAACGAAGTAAATGTAATTTGTGACTGTACTTGAGAAGCTTATTTTTGTATCTGTACTTTACTAAAGTATTTCCATTTGGGGAGACTTTTACTTTAACTTTACTACATTTTAAAGTCAAATATCGTACTTTTTACTTAACTACATTTTGTGAAATCAGTCGTTTGTTTTTATTTATGAGCAGATAAAAACATAACTAGTCAAGCACGAAGCAAGACCCAATCAGGGTAGAGCATGCAGCTATGTTTTGAACTTGTTTTGATTGGTGCTCGGTGGTGTTTACTTATCATCAACATACAGTTCAGCATCAGTTCAACAGCAAGCAGAACATTTTGAGAGTAATAAATGATGAAAGAAACTCCTGACTCGAACCTACAACAACATCAGTTGCCTTACTATATTTGGATGATTTTTCAGTAGTTGAAAAGAAGGTTTTGGGCTCATGATAATTTTAATAAACATTAATCAGTGTTTGACTCATTAATATCATTATATTAATAGATTGAAATCTTAGTACATTGGATACTTAAGTGCATCTGAAGGCAAATACTTTTGTACTTTTATTCAAGTGACTTGCCTTCAAGACGGCCATCCAGTATAGCCAGGCTCTTTTTGAAAGCGTCCTCTGCCTGCTTCAGGCTGTCTGTTGACTGATCAGAATCGTGAAGAAAGAGGTAAGTGCGACCGATAGTGGCCAGAGCTCTCTGCTCCTCAGTCGCATCATTCACAGAGCGAGCAAGATCCAGGTGGCGTCTCTGATGCTGGAAAAGACCATCAAACATAGATCACATCACATTACAGACACTATGAAATTCATTAAAAACCTAAAGCCATCAGTGTGTTTGTTTCCTCTTCTTCTTTTTTTTTTTTTTTACTGTTTTACCTTAAGGGCAGCTTCGATGTTTCCAAGCTCTGCGTAACACTCTCCTATCTTCCGATTGGCTACAGCGCACCCAATTACGTCATGCAGAACCTCGGATAGAGCAAGCTCCTGTCGATGCTCCTCTATGGCCGCCTGGTAATCACCTGAGCCACGGAGGGCAAATTCATGACAGCGGGAGATCATTCGTTGTATAAACCACACAAGCAAAGACGAGAAACTATTACAAACTGTATTTGGAGATTTCTGAATGATTGCCAACTCACCATTCTTGGCTAAAAGTTCTCCGAGCTGATTGCACAGATTGGCCTCCTCCTTCAGATTATTATTGATCTGGGCTTTGCTTTTGGCTTTTTGAAGTTCTGCATTGAAAAAAAGACAATCGGACCGTGTGGGACATTATTAATAATAAGACATTATTGGACAAAGCTCAGTAACTCATGCGGTGTCTAATCGGACATGTAAAAAATATATATATAGTTTTATATTGTCTGATCGATGTCCTCTGATTGTTAAATTTGAAATACTTACGTTTGATCTCTTTCGCAGAACTCATTGTGCTGTTGCACAGCAGCCGCTAGCCGGTCTGCTAACCGGACACACAATACTGACAAATCAATAAAAAAGACTAAACCAAAACAGCAGCTGGCATGATCAAGAAACGATCTTGTCCTACAGAAAAATCCTGCGGCTTTAAAGCAATCGGGATATTCAGTTAAAGCCGCGATCCGGTATTCCTGAATGAAAATATCAGTCAGTCCAGAAACATCTCGCAGAAGAAACCTTCATGTAGCTTCCGTTTACACCAAGGCGCCAAGAACTGTACCGCACTCTGATTGGCTGCTTACATTACACGTAATACGGTAGGAGGGGCACGATGCTCCGCCTCCTTTTTAAAGGCTACAAAGAGACGCGTCAGTGATGGCAATTGAGAACATTCGTGTCTTATTTTTTTTTACACTTTATATTTCTAAACCAATTTTGAGGACGGTTGTTAAGACCGGTTTCTCGACGTTGCCATTCTATTGTTTCTGTAAAATGAAATTTCTTAAAAATAAAAAAATGTGTCTATAGAAAGCGAGTGTTCATTTCACTGACAAAACTCATTAAGGTTGTTTTAATTGAAGTTTGGAATAAATCAGTTTAAGAAAGCAGTCAAAAAACTGGTATGATAATGGCTGCCATTAAAATAAAAACTTTAGACATGCCTAATAGCACTGGCAGGCTGTCATGGCCAGCAAGACCTTCTCCACTAGCCTAAACTCTATCAGAATCACTGAATTGTTTTAATATTTTTGTTCATAAATATATATTAAATTACTCCCACTAGTCTATTTATTTCTTAGCAGGCCTAGTTCTGCAAGTAGTGTCTGTTAATGTTGTTTCTATTCAATCACATTTCAGCCACCAATTCACGTGTTGCCAGGGTCAACGGTATCTATCTGCCTTGAGCCTTCACAGTCAACACTGAGAACAACTTGTAGCTTTCAATCCATTTTGCTTGAAGGATGTTGCTTTAACCAATAAGAGTGTGAGCTGGAGTCACCGGGGCCATCTAGCAGGCGTCCAGTCATGTAGGATTTTTCATTTGCTTTGATTGAATGGTCGGAACTAGCAAATAAGCTGAAATATTTTCATGAGTATTTAATTGCTGTTTTTTTTTTCATTTCACAATGGCTGACAGGAGAAGAAAAGATACACATTTGCAAGATGGACTTTTCAAAAAGCTGGACATAACAGTCCAAAATAGTTGTTAAGCGGTCATTAACCATTTATACTTTAACTTTTTTTTCTGTAGAATTTTCACAAAAACACACAATTTGCCTGTATTTAAAATCCCCAGGAAATCTGTACTGCATGAAAAAAATGCACAGACAACCTGGGGTTACGGTAGGAGGGGCACGATGCTCCGCCTCCTTTTAAAGGCTACAAAGAGACGCGTCAGTGATGGCAATTGAGAACATTCGTGTCTTATTTTTTTTTACACTTTATATTTCTAAACCAATTTTGAGGACGGTTGTTAAGACCGGTTTCTCGACGTTGCCATTCTATTGTTTCTGTAAAATGAAATTTCTTAAAAATAAAAAAGTGTGTCTATAGAAAGCGAGTGTTCATTTCACTGACAAAACTCATTAAGGTTGTTTTAATTGAAGTTTGGAATAAATCAGTTTAAGAAAGCAGTCAAAAAACTGGTATGATAATGGCTGCCATTAAAATAAAAACTTTAGACATGCCTAATAGCACTGGCAGGCTGTCATGGCCAGCAAGACCTTCTCCACTAGCCTAAACTCTATCAGAATCACTGAATTGTTTTAATATTTTTGTTCATAAATATATATTAAATTACTCCCACTAGTCTATTTATTTCTTAGCAGGCCTAGTTCTGCAAGTAGTGTCTGTTAATGTTGTTTCTATTCAATCACATTTCAGCCACCAATTCACGTGTTGCCAGGGTCAACGGTATCTATCTGCCTTGAGCCTTCACAGTCAACACTGAGAACAACTTGTAGCTTTCAATCCATTTTGCTTGAAGGATGTTGCTTTAACCAATAAGAGTGTGAGCTGGAGTCACCGGGGCCATCTAGCAGGCGTCCAGTCATGTAGGATTTTTCATTTGCTTTGATTAAATGGTCGGAACCAGCAAATAAGCTGAAATATTTTCATGAGTATTTAATTGCTGTTTTTTTTTTCATTTCACAATGGCTGACAGAGGACAAGAAAAGATACACATTTGCAAGATGGACTTTTCAAAAAAAGCTGGACATAACAGTCCAAAATAGTTGTTAAGCGGTCATTAACCATTTATACTTTAACTTTTTTTCTGTAGAATTTTCACAAAACACACAATTTGCTCAGAGTTTAAAATCCCCAGGAAATCTGTACTGCATGAAAAAAATGCACAGACAACCTGGGGTTACTTTATGAGGTTCATATTGATGCTTCTGCTTGAGATAATGTATGCGGGTGGTGCAGCTGTGGCTGCAGTGAATTCGTTTAATAATGGCATTCATTCTCACTGCATGAGATACTTAACTGTAATGCAGTGTTCTGTTATACTGAGTTTCTATATAAGTGAGTCTCTAGATAACTGATAAGTTTTTATAGCTGTGGCATCATAATAATGGTATTAAGAGGTGGATTCATTTAGGTAGGACACAACAGAACATTAATTTGGTCTTTGTAAGGCTTCAGTGCAGCTTGAGAATGTCTGCAACTTTCAACAGTCAGGTTTTCATTGTCACTGTAAAGAATCCAGACGCAAGATCTTTTGCTCACAGCCGTACACTTTGACCAATATGTGTAACCTGAGACACATCAAGGCACATGGCGTTGAATCTGCTTTCAAAAATTTAATAAAGAATTTTTATAGCACACAGACATATCTATATAAAATACGGCATACAGCATCAACAGACAGAGCTTATCCTGTACATTGCCCTATTATTGCACATAGTATTCATCCATATTGTGACACTTCTAGAAAGAAAAAAAAATCTTATTAAACCAGGAGTAAAATATAGCGGTATCTTAATCTTGTTCTGAATAAGACCTATTAACTTGTTCACATTAGATAGAGTTAAGCAAATATCTCTGCCTGTTTCACCTCAAATAATACTAAAATATAATTATTAAAAAAAAATCTAGCCAGTAATAAGCCATGAGTGTGAGAACAAGGCACCATTGGTGAGAACTCATATTCACATGGAAGCCTCATTCCAGAAACCTCTTCATAAGAATTTCACTGCAGGGTAGGGGTCTGGTCACAGGTTCAACAGCCTTGATAAGACTGAAGATCTGACATGATTCACATTGTAATTCAGATGCAGGATTAGTGGTGTGCCTTTGGTTTATGCTGGCGAGGCCAGTTGATCCAGAAGTTCCATATAGAGGGCAATGCGTTGGGTCAGGGGGCTGTTCTTATCCGCTCGCAATAGCCTGGAGTAGACCTGCTTGTAGACCTTCACCTGCTCCTCTTCTTTACTGCTGCTTACACAGAAACAAGCACACAAGCCCATATGCATGATGACATCAGCAGAAATACTGCATGTAATATTCTACATGTTAACATTTTCTTCTGTTTTAAAAGGTCAACCGTCTCAAAGTGGGCTAAAGTACAAATCTGGATCATGAAGCTAAACATCATTAATAAATGTAAAGGTACTTTACTAGCTGTGCAAGCTATACAAGTATCTACAATCAACTGATATTTTGGATTGCTGCATTATATGCATTTGGCATGATGTCTTTTATCCAGAGTGACTTACAAAAGCGCTTCAAGTCTCTATCAAATACCATCTCTATCAGTCAAATATATGATAGAATCTAGACTGCTTACATTAAAAAGATTATTCATAATTATATGTCAACAAAAAGAAAAAATAATTTGTCAAAAATACCCTATTTGTCAGGAAATTCTATTATCTGGGCCAAAAATATAGAATTACCCTCTTCCCACTTACCTGGGTTTACGTTTGTTGGTTGTACCGAGTTTAATCAGCTGCAGAAGCAAGAAAGAAATACTAGGCTCAAAGATGCCAATTAGCTTTACCACTTCCTGCGTATTCAACCCTGTAGACGCAGGGCTTTCTTCAGAGGACTCATCAGGTTTGACTGTGTCTTCTCGTACCACAGCCTGCACCCACAAAACAAAAAGAAAAAAGAAAAAACCTTTTAAAAAGACTCTTCATTTGTGTCGCTAAATTTAAGTCCAGGGTGAGCTCCCTGAGCAGTTTGGGCTTTGTGTTTAAACTTCTATTGGCTGGAAGGTTCAAACCGTCATGCTATACCTCTTTTTGCTCTTGCTCCTCCAGCTCTTTGTAGATTAGGTTGAAGGCATGGCGAGTGTCATACATTATTTCCAAAGCTCCTGTTAAGGTTTTGAATTTCACTGCACTACTGCTCTGTCCTAAAACATACAAGGACATACAGTACACATGCATTAATGATGATAAAAGAATGAATCATACATTGGTTGAAACAATATAAAAAATAATGTAATACTAATTTCAGTTCCATCCCAAAGAAATATGCAAATAATAATACAAAATATCAATAAAGAAAACAATTAAAATAATCAAAGCCTGATGAATGGTTTCACTAATAATTTTAGAATAAGTGCTGACTGACCTGCCATGGTGAACTCCGCAAAGGCCACTCGCTCCAGCAGTGTGCGCAGCAACTCACACGGTGCATCACTCAGACTGAGGAAGAGACGCACTGCTTTGGAGTAATGGAGCTCTGCTAGAGCCCTGTGCTGCTTCCGAACACTCTCATCACCCACCTAAAATGAACACACACACACACACACACACACACACACACACACACACACACACACACACACACACACACACACTATACATTGGATATATGTTGCATAGACATAGTTGCTTTGGTTTTACCAATATACACTATATGCTAATCGTAAATATCTTCGTGTTTAGTAGAAGCAAAGTTTTGTTGTTATTCAAGTTGAGAAGTAAGTGTCCGAGTGTGAACAAATACAGCTGAAAATGGTACACTACCGGGCGTTAGCATTATAACGCATGTGTAGTAAAAAAAAATAAAAAATTGATGTGAGTAATGCCATTGCGTGAGTAAACATATATACCTGGTTGCGGTAGCAGCTGTGGTACATAGATGCCAGTCTGTGGTGGATGGTTGCTGCTCTGTACTGGTATAGTGGCTGGCGGGCTGATTCTGTCTGGAGGTCACAATGTCGCAGAGACTTCATCATTGCCTCTGTTACTTCTCTCTCAACCTGAAACAAACAAACAGGAAATTAAACATGCTTCCACAGTGCATTCAAAAACATTTCTGCATTGTCATAAAAATGAGTCGTCAGTGTACGTCACCTGCTCCTGAGCTTTGCGGGACAGTGGAGCATAGTCCTGCAGTAGTGTAGCCAGAGTGAAGTAAGTGGTGGAGAGCTCCCAGTTCACGGAATCCCACACAGCTGCATGGCTCTCCCTACTGCCCAGACACTTCATAGCCCTCTGATAGTAATCCACTGCCTATGTATAGGTACAGAAATAGAAAAATACATTGGACTTTATTAAACAAAAATGAATGATATTAAATAATAATAAAAACTTATAGGCGAGAGACACTTAAAACATATCGAAATAATATTTGCATGAAAAAAATCATTCTAATAGGAAAAAAATAATTAAAGTATCTAATGGTTTGTTCTTAGAAAGCTCATCTTTGTTGTGTCTCGTGAAATCACATGTACTTAGTTACTGTGTGTGAGGGCGTACTTTGTTGTAGTAGAGAGCCTCCTCAGGTGAGAACTCTCCTCGGTTCTCATCTGTGGTTATGGTGCAATGAGCCTGTGCGCAGATCCGCATCAATCTGCCCATGTTACACAGCAGAAGGGCTTTGTTTACAGAGTCTGAAATGGCCTCAAAATTCTGCATGCCCTTCTCGAAACAAGAGAAGCTTTTCTTCCACAGCTCCTGCTCTGCTGCACACACAGCCCTCCGTACTAAGATGGAGAAACAAAAAAAGGAGAAGAAAGCACCATCAAAATAGTGCAACACTACGTCCAAGTACAACAGGTCTACGATCCAAAATCCTGAGAAAGTACACTGACATTCTGTAATCTTTAAGCCTATTTTAAATGGTGCACAAGTGCTGCACTCACCCCCTTCTTTCTCTGTCTGCATTGCTGCCGCCTGGTTCATATAGAACACGCCTATCTCGTTGCGGATGTTTCCGAGCCGCTTCAGAACCTGAGGTATTTTCTCTGCGCTCAGGTCTTTTAGAGTTTCAGAGGTTAAAATGTCATGGGCTGCCTCATAACACTTACTGCTGACAAACAGTTGATACTCCGGGTCAGTTGCCAGGTCAGTGGCCATGCTGAATGCTGAGGGAAACAAAAATCATAAGGCAAACTGACAGAAAAGTGCTTCTTTTTCGAATAATTCTTCTGAAGCATATGTAAACGGTTGTTCTCCCTTGTGCCGATTCCACTTTAACACTGTTAATCAGAGAGAGAAAAAATCTGCACTAAATTTACTCACTGTAAAGCATCAGTGAAATCCATTACAATGCGCACATCTTTTTTTAAATTTCATTATTATATTAAAAAGGAGACCCCCTTAATGTCCAGCCTTTATACAATATAAACAATAAATACAATACTATATTTTTAGCTGTTGTACTAGATGAGTGCATTGTAAGAATTGGTGAATTCTTGAATTGTGTAACAGGAAAGACAGATTTATTCATCGCATGTAGCTGAAAAAGCTACAAATGCCCAATGTTGCTTAAAAATGTTAACTACATTTCACTATGATACAGTCTTTGAGCTGAAATTAAATTATTTATCAGCATTTAATATTGTGAGTCAGTTTTTGCATTGGAAACAAACCAGCCATGCAACTCATTCCTGATTCTTTGCTCAGGAACACAAAATGTTGACATAATCCTGATAAAATAGGCGAGTGAAACCTTGGCAGGAGCTCTCTCGGTGAAGGCAATGTAGGATCTCCTGGTCATCTCTGGTTTGGTAGCTGTACTCCTCCAGATAGGCAGCTCTGTTTGAGGCATTCTGAGCCAACATCAACTGCACATCTCCACACAGAGACAGACACTGGCTGTGGAAGATCAGCACAGTTGGGTGCAGCCCACTGCATATAGCACAATATGCATCTACACACAAAGAGGAGAGAGAATTCAATATACTCTCAGCATTACATGATTATATTTCCTTGTGTTGACAATGTATTTTTTCATGTTTATTCTCTTACCATGACACTGTAATGACAATTTGATGTAACGCAGCGCACGGCCATACTTCTGCAAGTTGGTAGCAGCCTCAGCTAGCACATAATAAGCTTTTGATGCCTTTAGGAAGAGCTGCAGCTTCATCTGGTGCTGCCAGGAACCAGGCAGCATTCCTGAGCGCATGGGCATCTTCAACCCCTCACCACACGGAGCAGCTGAACAGAAACACAGGAAGAGAGTAGAGAAAAGCAAGATCTAATCGATGAAATGTACAGCAAAAATATTCTAGTGAAAAGTAGAAATATGCTGCTGACCTCTGTCAAGCAGAAGTGCAATCTCTTTCTCCACTGCTCTGGCTCCACTTTCCTCATACTTCAGAGGAATAGGAGTGCTGGGGTCAGCTGCCGGCAGGTCACTCTCCTTTTTAATACTGCTATCCACTGCCTTTAAGCCCTATAGCACAATAAGCAAAGAGTTTACCTAACAGACACTTCCCAAACGGATTGTTGGCATGTGAAAACCTTCCAATAACATTAAAATAATAATAATATCTAGAGATTTATGAATTTATAAAAATCTATATCAATAATTATGGTGAAAAAAAGTCAAAAAGATTATTAGACCCATAGCCTCAATCTCTTGACAAAACCTGAATGGCCTTGAATCAAACTAATTGTTCATATTTCTTACCAGATATCTATGATAAATCTGTCATTAAAAGCAAAAACGTAATTTAACTGAAGGGCTGAATGTTCTCACCTTTAGCACATAGCAAAGTACAAGTCTACATTTCTCTTCTTTGTCTTGGGACACAGGAAACGAACAATTGGGCTGGTTTGGGAAAGGAAAGTTGAGATCAATAAGGTGTGCATGCAACTCAAAGAATTTTTTAAAACTAAAAGGATATATTTCTAAACAGCTCCTGCTTCATAAGAATCATAGGCATACCCTTATCTTGTGGGTTGATGTGTATTTCTCTGGAACTGACAGCTCCTCCACAGATCTGATCACAGCCACAGCCTTGCAGTCCTCCGGACTCTCTGATGACATGCTGTATGAGCAGCTGTCATCATCCTCCACTTCTTCATCCTCATCCTCACTATAGCTGTCCTCTGAACCCCCGTTGCGCAGAGACTCTTCACTGCCCTCCTCCTCACTTGAGTCGTCCAGCTGAAACATCTCTGACAGCATGTAGTGAGCTGAAGCAATGATCTAAATAGTCAGAAAAAAATTATTAAAAACACTGTTCTTTCGAAGAGAAGATGGGCTACAACAAACCTACAGAGAGACACATGGCGTGTGTACCTGAGAATGTTTTTCCTCGTCTAGTAGTTTAACACAGTTGAGTAGCAGAGTTCTGATGGTCCCATAGTGCTTCTTATTTTGGTTCTTCTTCAGCATCATATTGCTTGCCACTCTGCAATGTAGAACAAATAGACAGCTCTGTTCAAATCACAATGCTCAATTTGATGATCCATGTAACACGAACCACTAAAGTATTCATTATGGAATACACACTTATAAAGCAGCACTGCCACTGGCAAAGTAAAGGGGTTCTGGCATTTCTCCTCTGGTGCTTCCTCACACAGAGTCGTCAGATCATACAGCTTTACAAAGTCACTCCCACTGGCTAAAACCAAAAAGAAACAGACACATTCAAATGTTTTCTACTGATTTGCATGTTTGTGGAACACCATTTATATTCCCACATTTGCAAAACTCACCCTTGAAGAGCCAATATGTGTGTCCTTCTTTGGTACAATTGGATTTAAGGAAAGAAAGTATATTTTGGGCAATGTCTTTTACCACCCTAGTGGAAAACGTGGAATTGTCCAGATCTGGAATGTCCTCTGTCTTTATCATCTCATATTTCTGTTAATAAGAATGAAATGTTTTTTTGTGTACATGTACTCATAGAAAGAAGAACAAATTACTGAAGAAACTGAACTTTTTACCTGCACTATGCCATTTACATGGAAACACATGACTAACTCTGGTACATTGCACATCAGATTATCCAGCCAGTAATCAATACCAGTGAGAATATTGATTGGTTTATTATTATCCCTAAATCAAAAGAAAATAAGGACAAAACAGCAACATTTAACATAAATGATAAATTATATAACGTCACAATGTCAGTGATGTAAATCACCTCTGACAGTCTTAGAAGCCAAACAATGACAGTATGTGCGTATCCTTCTTTCTATCCTGCTTAATATACCTGGAGCTTATTAATGTATAACAGACAAAAAACACACTATAACATCAAATATATAATGTTATAAACACTGTATCTGACCTGAGCCGCAGACTCACTGCTGGGTAACGGCCTCCACCAAAAATGGGCATGTTGGATCCCACTAGCATGTGGATGTCCTCAAAGGTCCAAAGGATGTTCCGCACAAAATCGTTTTTTAATCCCTGCACCCACCAAAAAGAACCGCAGCTACATAATACTATCAAACCACAAACATATCACACATACAGCTTTATCACACTGTGTAGTCTACCCTTTGTCACACTTGGTCTCTAATCAAGTCTCATACAGATTTCCACTGGGTCGGGGGTATGAGCCTGTTACCTGGCTGTTCTCTCCTTCGTTAAAGAGCGTCGGCAAATTTTGTTCTTTAGGAACAGCGGTGACATGGCCGAGCGCGTACGTGTTCTCCACTTGCTCCTAGAATAAAGAAGACAATAGCAGAAAATAGTATTCATCCTCTCAAGCAGTGCTTCTCAAAGAAGGGTCTGGAAATACCTAGGGGTCTATCAAGCACAATCAATAGGTGCATGTGTTTTAATTTAGTTACAGACACCAAATCCACTGCTGAGTTCTTACAGTTATCATCCTATATCACTAGCTGCTTGGATTGATTAAGTTTAATTTAAAACCTCATTAACTCAAAAACATATATGCCTATAAACAATGTTAAACTAGAGCAAATGATCAAAATATTATTGTACATATTTATATAACATTCATGAAATAATCTGTACCGATAAAGATCCATGTAATTAATATTAAGCTTTTTACTATTTTCTTTTAATTTTTATATTTCTCTTTTACAAAGAGAGATGAGAACATAACAGGATATTACCTCTTTAGGAATAGAGGACTGGTCCGAATCTGAGGCTGAGCTGCTGAAAGTGGCAGGCCAGGACGGCCCATATTCCGCTCTTCCACATGCCTCCTCTGCTTCAGCACAACTGTCTGATTCTGAGGACACAGGCTCTGCAGCACAGTCTCCATTTATACTGAAATAAAAGATATAAATTTATTAAGAAAGTTGATCGATGAGACAAAAACACTGTTATATTGTTCCATGCATCACTGGAACTCACCTGTAATAAAGGAACTTGGAGAGGATGGCCTTTTCATACCAATGCTCTTTACTTTTCTTCTTCCTCTGCCACTTCTGGTCAATGAGGCGTTGGTAAAATTCCTTTAACCATGTCCAGTCTCCAGTCTACCAAAAAAAGTTAAATAAATAATAAAAAAAATAATATTAAATAATAATAAAAGAAATATATATATATATATATATATATATATATATATATATATATATATATATATATATATATATATATATATATATATATATATATATACACACATACACACTATGAGGCTTGTGGACTTAAAAGCTGTTTCTATTATTGTCACTCATGAGAGAGAAAGAGGATGCACTTACCTGTGATGATCTCATGAACAGCTCTTGAATGTCAAGTTCATCCAACAGCAAAGTCCTGCCCACGCGATGCACTGCCATGCTGACATGAGACTTACTGTACGGGATCTTCAGCAGCTTCTTTATGTTCTGCCCAAGTCAGACACACACATTCAAAGACGTTAGCTCCAAAGCATGCATGACTATAAGAGGCCCTATATGAGACATATATATATTCACCATGTTAATTATGATAAAACAAATAGAACTCACCTCAGAGTCAGACACCACATCAACATCGTTGCCGATCGAGTCAATAAATTCATAAGCCATGCCAAAACTTAAACCAAAACAAAACACAGAGCCCCACAGGATTTAGGGTTATTGTTCAGGATAGATTAAATTAGGAAAATTGTTCATAATAAATGTGCAATACAATATTCTGACAGGCACCTTATAGTGTGAGTATATTTTCTGTAAATGTATATTCACTAAACCTGTCATTTTTTATAATGGTAAAGGTAAAAGTGATTCTCTCATATATATATATATATATATATATATATATATATATATATATATATATATATATATATATATATATATATATATATATATATATATATATATATATTTTCTCTATATATACAGTATATATATATATATATATATATATATATATATATATATATATATATATATATATAGTAGTGGTACTTCCATTTGACTGGTATATCATGTCTGAAAATGTGTTAAAGCAGTCAGACCTAGAGAAGGGCTTGCTTTTGCTGCTTGAGCCAAACACAGTGGTGCCAGCGGAGCCGAGCTGGGCGCTCTGGCGTAGCCAGTTTGCAGGAGGAAGCTTTAGATCTGTTTTCTCCTGAAGAAGTGCATACGTGGCTGGAGGTGGTGCTGCAGAATACTTTACCACAGCTCGACTCTTGACCTCATTGTTGCAGAGACATAAGACTGTCCCCTGAAAAAGACAAAAACAAACAATAACAAAAAAAAAAACAGTAAATAGGCAATGGCTACACACACAACTATATTAATCGTTTTGAGAAAGCAGTATAAATATGAGTTAGCATTTTAAAATCATTTTAACGTGAAGAGTAACACTGAACAATCAGCATGCATAACACAGGCTAGGGCAACTGTACACTCAATTTAGACATTCAGTACAAAAAAGACATTTGTACTGATGTGCACAAACGCTACTCCCCTTACAAAATCATACGCATGCAACTGGCTTTCATGTAAACTAATACTGCTTCAATGAAGTCAGTCGTTCTATTAAACTAATAGAAATTCACTTCTGGCTATGCTTACAGTTTATCCTTGAGTCTTTACAGTTTACAGCTGCCATCCTTGAGTCTTTTGATAATCCTCACGCAGTGTCATTTAGGCATGTAACATTTTCTAACTCATTTAAGTTGTTTATAAATATTCATATAAACCGGGGCTCCTTTTGAATATTCATGAACAGTGGGCGGTCTTAATGGCAGCACGTTACAAGATGCCATAACAATTTAATGTTTAATGTAATGTATAAACCTAACAGCGGTTTGTGACTAATAAATACTTTTTATATATAAAATATATGCTCCTTAGTGTCCCAGTGACTCTTTACACGTGACAAACATTTATAATAGGAGTGACAGTCGCCAGACTGACAGCTTGAACAGGTTCTGTTGCTTATTATGTTTCTGTGGTGTTGGTTACCTGTCTGGTGTCTTCACTAGCAGAACTTTCTGCGTCCACTTCTTCATGTTTGTGGTGTGGACACAAAAGTGAGTCCTTCCCCTGCTCTGCGGAACTCATGTCTAACAGCACAGCACCCTTCACTCCACTCCACTCCACTCCACTCCACTCTCTCAGCCGTCCAGAAACTTCCAGATAAAGCAGCTGCACCGCTCTGCCAAGTGACACCGAGGAACCATTCACAAGCTAAATATCCCTCAATCAGCCTAAAGAACCACCGGACCGCGCGCGCGTGTGCGAGTGCGCGCGTGTGCGTGCGTGTGTGTGTGTGTGTGATCGGAAGGGGTCTATTTCTATATAACTACAGCTGGTTTAGAGGACACATTTCAAGCACCCGGCTGTCCATTGTAGCTAAAGCGTCCTTTTCCGCATTCAGCTTCATAAACCCCAAACGACACCGAATATATCAGGCGAATGAAAGAATGACTATTGAATGTTATTATTTATCTCAGAAACGAAAAACAGAAAGTATTGTTACAGCTCAGCTGCCTGCACCAACCACCACCATCACCAGCTCTGAACTTACCTAACCCGGAAGTACATTTGACGTCATTCAAATATGGTTCTTCTTTTATAATTAGATTATATATTTTATATATATATATATATATATATATATATATATATACATATATATATATATATATATAAACAAAATGTTTTTTAGTAATGTTTATTTATTTGTTTGTTTACACTTATGTAATTTGTATTATTTTTTCCTATATGTGCGAATTTCTAAACATATGGCGTTTCTGAGTAACTCAAACTAAAAGTACAATGAACACGTTTAATTTTATGTTCAACGGTTTTACAATTTTTTATAAGTAATATATCACTGAGAACATTTTGAAAGAAATAATAATATATAAATAAAATGTATTCTACATTAGTGCACATAATCGCGTTCTGTTGCCATGGAAACCAGTAACCCGCAGAGAGCGTACACATTTGTGACAGTGAGATTTGAGCGACTTTGTTTTCTTCATGTTTTTATTTCATAACTGGAATAAACTGTACTTTAACAGATAATAATGCCAAAGGGAGGACATAGATATGCAAATATGGAGCAGGATGGCAAATGGGTGAGAGTACTTTTGAAATACTGTCGTTTTATTTTCTTTTGCTCTGTTATGGATTATTCAGTTATGGATTATCCAGACTTTTAAAATTGCACAGACAAAACCACATACATATAAGAATACTTTTCAATCTTTAATAATATACTATAATATAAGAATATAATAAATATATATTTTTGTAGTTTGCCCATGACGGCTCACAACAAAGTGAGTTAACACGAGAAACCTGCACCACCACAGGAGCCATGTTATCCCAGGCCATACCACAACACCTGCAAGGACAAAAGAGATATCCCAAAACTTTGCTCAAGCATGAGAAGGTTACAAGGCACTTTCCTGATAGATGTTGTATAACAGTACAGTTTATAAGGGTTGAGAAATGAGTGAGCAATTATAATGATTCTGATGTACTATTAAGCTTATAATGGAAACTTGCTACCATAAAAATGTAAATGCATTTTTGTTTCAGAATATAGTCGAAGGGAGATACACATATTCAAAGCATGATAACCGAGCTGCACTGGAAGATAATATTGAAACATATGATCATGTAAGTCTGTTCACATTGCTTAAAAAAGAAATGTAAAAATAAAAGGGACGGAAATGCTTTTAAAAATAAGTTCAACACTTTCTTTGTATATTGGGTTATTAGTATTTCTTAATAAAAAATCAATACTTATTTGAAGATGTGATAACATATAAATGATGACCCACAACCCTTTTTTAACTAGTGCAATCTTTCATTTACAATTTTTACAACATACACAAGGCAGAAAGTTTAATTTTGGTGTAGATTTTGGTTTATATTTAGGTCATATTGGGTTTATATGTAAGGCATGATATTAATTGGTTGCATTGATAATAATAATAATGTCAGTGGAAGGTCACTTTAATATTGCTATAATATTAATACAAAAGTGTACATGTGTGTGTGTGTGTGTGTGTGTGTGTGTGTGTGTGTGTGTGTATAGGGATTGGGTCGTAAGAAGTGCCTGGATGACCGCCGGCAACATAACTCTCATTTCTGCCTCTGTCATGATAACAATCCCGGTGAAGTGCAGTTTGGAAAACATTCCCTTTATCAGATGGACTTTCTGCCTCAGCAGAGCACAGAGAGCACTGAAGGCACACAGAACAGACGACGGTTTCCCAAGAACCACCTGGAGCAGTCCCGTCAGGCTGCTATGGCCCAGGATGAAGAGCAATTCATGTGGTTTGGAAGACATGATTTAAATCAACGCACACCTCTTAGTGTACTGGCAGAGTCGAACCTCTCTCTAGGCTCGAAACTGACATAATTCAGTCACAGAAGCACACATTAAAGCATGATTTGTATTAATTCGTGTGATTTCATTTTCTATTTCTATATGTTAAATGTAGAATATTATCTTATATATAATATAAAATTAAGTAACATGCAGCAAATGTATCTAAACATTTTATGGTGCATTATTAATTGGCTTTAATTTTTTTTTCCTGTTCAACTGTAATAGCTGTAACATACCACCTGAGGGAACTCATGCAACACAATCTTTATTTTAAAAAAATAAATAAAAAAAGGTTGCCTTACTGCAGTAAAATAATAGAGTACGTATTTGAACCAAAATTCTAATATAATAAAAAATATTATCTTTCTTAAAATACTGTGCAAAATAAAATCGAACTATCGTACAGTATAAACACAAATCGAAATATATACCAATCTGGCAACTCGTAGGTCACCGTGGCTGGTTAGAGCGCGTTCCTATTGGCTGCTATGAACCAGGAAGCAACATGGCGGTCTCGCCAGAGCAACACAGTTCTACTAGTCATTTTGTTAGAGAGATTGAAAAAACTGATGGCTCAGTTCTGAAGGTATATCAGTACAGCACAGGCGACGTAGGCTGCGTGGTTTGGGATGCGGCTATTGTGCTATCAAAATACCTCGAAACAGACCAGTTTTGTAATTCACGGTCCGGTGCCAGCACATGGTCCTCTAAACACATGCTCGAGCTTGGCGCAGGGACAGGAGTGGTGGGCATCATGGCCGCCTCTCTGGGGTAAGTTACACATGCACATATCCAAGAGGGAAAAGTGCAGCAATAAGAGATGCATGTTGCTCTTTTAAGACTACAGAGTAGATGAGAGCGGGGTGAGACGTAACACTCAGTTTCTCCAATCAGTTGATCGCACCTACTTTGAGCATGCGCAGTACATCCTCTGGTATCTGCAAAAGAACATCAACCTACAGTTTCACACTGGCAGTTCAGACTGAAATAGCATGGTTTACATGAAAAATTGGTAATGTGATAGTTGTAATGTAGACTACCTTGTCTGGTGGTCTAAATTTGGTTGCACTGAAACCATGCTGTTATTCCCATGAATGTGGATCAGGGCCAACTTAATCAGGGGTCACACTTGTTCAGGAAGTAAAGTAAACCGACTGTGTGTTTTACCTGACGATTATAAATATGTAGTGTAATACTATAATGTAACATATCATATCAAAGTTTTGTGTGCCCCCCAGCATGTCTATAATGCACTTGGGTTCAATAGAATTAAGTAAATCTGTAACCAGCCCAAGTGTGATAAACAACTAAATCAAAGCTATGATTCCTTATCGAAACACCTTTAGACCACTGTGTAATTGTCGGTCATTTAGAATGACGCATGTGAGCTCTTATTAAAAAAAATGGCATATTTGTGTTACAAACAATACATTTAACAAAGAAAGCTCTTTAACATTTGTTACAATCATTTGCTAAATATTTACATGTATCTTCCACAGACTTGGAATTGAGTGGATTGTGATGTTACAACCGAGCCCACCAATTTATTTAAGAAAGATTTACTCACTTTTGCTTATGTGAACTGCTAAACTACTACTTGTAGGTAGAGCATCAGTTTTCCCTTATAATAAGTTTTTTTTTTTTTTACCCCTTTACAGAGCCATAGTTAAGAATATTGGTATGGTCACTTGCCAGCAACATTTGCCCTAACCCTTGCCCTGTTTTACACACACAGAGCCAATGTCACAGTGACAGACTTGGAGGATCTCCAACCTCTCCTTAAACTAAATATCCGGGAAAACCGAGAGCTCCTCAGTACAGGCTCAATCACAGCCAAGGTACTGAAATGGTTTGTACTTCCCTTCTGACTTTTGCTTTACTTGGGTGTAACAATTTTTTAACATTCTTTATAATGGCTGTTGTATCAGGCACACCCATCATATACCTGCAATCACTGACACTTTTATTAGATACACCTACATACAGTATGTTTTTTTTTTTTTTGGTAGGTGATCAGTTACTGGCTGTAGTCAAGCTAAGTAAAGGCAGTCCACCACAGGGTTATCACTTGCTGGATAATATTATCAGCAAAGCAAATACACTGATATTGTAGTGTATTGCATTGGCAAGCTGGGATGGGATTTATACCTACTGGTCACTTTATTGGACACCCCTACTTATATTTTGAAATGTTTGCAAGTTTTCCATACATAAAATGTAAGTTGTCAGGGTTCCTGTTTGATCCTATTTTACTCAGTCTGATTTGCAGGATTTCTCCTGTTTCCTCTACCTTCCTAGTGCTGCATTTAGTTTGACAGTTTTCCATAGCAATACCCACTGACATTCAATTGTCAGTATCATCTTTAAAGTTTCACCATCTTTACCAAAATCTTTGTGGCATTGGTACTATAATAAACCCTTTCTCTACTGATGCGATGGAAATTACATTTATGCCATTTGGTTAAGATCCTTGATCACGGTCAGAAGTGGCAGCTTGGTGGTGCTTGTTTTTAAACTCATGACCTTCTGATCTGAAGTCTGCATAAAAGGTGCACATATATTGTAGGTATACTTGATAAAATTGTAATTTTATCATTTAGTATTTAGGTATAAATTGGTATTGCGGATATATATTTATAAATACATTTAGGCTATTTTTTTACTTGATAAATAATTAATCTGATTTCCTTTGAAGGGGTGAAACAGTGACAGATTTTCTGCCACATCCCGATTACATTCTAATGGCTGACTGCATCTATTATGAACAGGTAATGCGTTGTTTGACCAGCCACTCTTCAAAAAATATATTTGTGTATGTAAAAGATTTGTTAATGATCTCTTAACATTCACAGTCTGTGGTGCCTCTGGTGGAAACGTTGAAGATCCTGGCTGGACCGAAAACCTGTGTCATCTGCTGCTATGAGCAGCGCACAATGGGAGTTAATCCTGAAGTGGAGAAGAGATTTTTTGAGGTGAGAGCAGACAGTACTTTTTATGCCTAAAATTGAACATAATTGACCTGAATATTTGGAGAAAGCAGTTCTTTTTGAGACAACGTATTGTGACTTCTTTGGCATTTATGTGTTCTGTAGTTGCTGTTGCAAGACTTTGAAGCTGAGGAGGTGCCAGCTGAAAGACAAGACCCCGAGTTTAATAGTCCAGACATCCACATTCTCCATCTACGGCGCAGACAAGGCTGAATGGCTTTCATGCAAAGAGTGTGCATTTTTTTGTGTATTCAGTCCTGCCAACCATTATGTACTTTGTTTAATAGTTTAACATCTCCGCTTTAAACACCGTACGAGTATTTTCCTAATAAAAGAAAAGCTCAAACAACTTTTGAATCTGTAAGGATTTACTCAACTCTGATATTAACTGAAACTTTGTAAGGTGTAAGGCTGTTTGAAAAGTGAGATAAATGGAAAATGTTCACTGATGTGAAATTAAAACTACCAATGTATGTTTGACCTCAGTAGCATTAGAAATGTATAGTTAATATTGCTTTGTTTATCAGGGTAATGCAAATATTTGTTTGGTCGAAAACATTACTCTTTTATCTGAAAGAAGCAAATCTGACAAAAATGTAGGCCTTGCAATGAAGTAAAAAATTATATAACAATAATAATAATAATAATAATTGTGATAAATGCACAGTGATTCTCATCGCCATGTTATTTTGGCATCTAGGGTGTAATTCATTCAAGTGTGTGATTGTGTCTGCTCTCTAGTGCAGCTGCTTCAACCGTTTCATCCATTTAAGAATAAATAGTATTTAATGCATAATAGCATGTTTGATCCTAATGCAATGTAAATAAAACATCTTTCCAGGCACCGCAGATTTTTATACTATTCTTTGAGTCTGTCTTTAGACCCTGTCTCCTGACTCTGTTTAGACAGATGGTACACTTTTTTCCTCCTCATTGCTTTGTCCAATTTAGTCTTTTTCCTTGAAGTCATTAAAATATTTTCCATCCCTCTTTACTCTTGTTACTTCTTGCCACAGTAGAAAATTTTTTTACATTTCAGCTTGCATATTGCTATGATCTTTTATATCTTATAAAACACTATGTTAAGAAAATGCTCTAAATATGACATCCAATCTTTATTTTTATGTTTAATTAATATAAAGTGCATATCTTTTGTAGTAAATTAGGTTACATAATATATTTGTTGGAATTTACAATTAATTAATTTATTTGCAAAATGTGTAATTCTCCTTTTAAACAGCAGATGCTCTAAGCAGAACCAACACGTGGCGAGATCAAACTTGACTAACAGACACCATCAACTTTCATAATGAATGAGTGGAGAGCGGAAAATGGGTGTTGAAGCTTATGTTGAAATATTCATGTTGCAATTAATTCTCCAAAAATGATTCTCCTTATTTCCAAAGAAATCATTTTAATGGTCTCAAGTGTCCAAAAAACTACAACTCAGCACTACTTTCAAAAATTTAAATGTCAAATAGTTTTATAGTCTCATGATCTATTCAACTGATTTTCTCTATACTAGATCTACACTCTGTAGTATGTTGGTGGCCCCCATCCTGTAGCAATGCACGCTGGGGAGATTAGAGCAGAGATTAGGGCATATTTTTCACAGGCCTATACCATGAAGCAAGGTTCATGCTCCTCTAAGCAAGCACAGATCTCTTGCTGCCTTTGACAGAGCCGCATGTTTACACAGCAGCACTGCTATCGTTGCCACATGCGTCAGCCTGCCTGTTTCTCACACAGCGAGGCTGCTGCCTTCCCAGGTAGCTTATTAACAGGTATTTCCTGGAAAACTGCACCTTTATGCGATCTGGCGTGTATTTAACATGTATTCACTAGTTTTTTTTATAGAGAAAACTGTAAATGACACAAATTGGCATCTGCCATCAAGCCTTTCTGGAAACATGTTGATGTCATCTTTTATTTATTTTCTTGCTAATAATCTTTTTTTGTCTTGTTAATATTCATGACATTATAACTCTTTGCAATTCCCTATTTTAACTATATTTAATAGTTTATATATATATATATATATATATATATATATATATATATATATATATATATATATATATATACCAACAAACCACCAACAAACTAATCCACTAAGATAGTTATTACAGAATAACATACACCAACCCCCAAAATTTCAGTTTATTATTATAAGACATCCTTGACAAAAGTGCTTTTTTGTGGCAGTAGTTTGAGGAATGTCCATATAGGGTTGTGATGGTTAGGTGTGCAGATATTTGATTATATAGTGTTAAATTGTTAAAACATTTTATACTGGTTCTGAGTTTAGCTGTGAGTTTTTCCATGTTAGTAAGAGCAAGCACCATGCACATGCACGCACACACACACACACACACACACACACACACACACACACACACACATTCACACACTTATTTACACTTTAATATATCCAGTCTACCTTGAGAAAACGTGTATAAGATCAAGAAGAACATGTGTAACTGCATAGACAGAAACCTGAGCCTTGAGCTGTGAGGCAACAGCAGTGGCCCTTATTCCCTGAAGTTGAGAAGTCAGCATCTTATTAGCAGACATCAGAAACTCTGTGCTGCACAGTGATGTTTACTCAGGCTGCTGGGGTTAAAACCCTTATAACTCAAGCAGAGCCATCAATATAGATGTCTGTTTACCGTAAGTGGAGTCCACTTTCTCACACATTAAATACAACATGCCACTAATCTGATTAGTGTAATAAGATCTTTTATATTCAGATGCAAAGCAAACTATAAGTATAGTTTAATTGCTAAATATGCCACACAATTACAACGTGATATTGGGGTATTCAAAATCCCCAAATGTTTCTTTACATATATATCTTTTGCTTTCAAGATCATTAAGCAGCCTAATTTATTTATTGATTATTATTTAAAGCCATGCTGGCTTATACTGGCTGACATGTAAAGTAACTGGGAAAGAAACATTATAATTAGTTCCATAAACCAGATATTTTCCATAAACCCTAACCAATGATACACTGCATTCAAAAAACTGTCATATATTCCCTCACTCAGAAAAATAAAGGATAACAAATCCACAGCTAAAATGGTTTTCTCATGCTGGGAATCTTTCCTCATCAAAAAGAGTATACAAAGCTAATAATAATAATAATAATAATAATAATAATAATAATAATAATAATAATAATTATAATAATAATACAAATCATGCATTTTCTGACCACACAGAAAAGTGGTTCAGTGGTTCACCAGATTCATTGAATAAGTAGATCTTAAAGATTAATATGAGATGTTTTTGGCCAATAAAAGCCCACAACTTAACAAAAGGCTACATTTAATTCAGCTGCTTATGTTCATCATAATGATATTACTTCTCTTATTTCCAGTTTAGGCGACTACACAGAAGAGTACTGATTACTATTTTAGTGTAATACTACATTGATAGTTTTAATTTAATTCAATTCAGCTTTTGTATAGCACTTAAAAATGGAAATTGTCCAAAAGCAGTTTGTTCTTTATAAGTTTAGGCCTAATGAACAAGCCAGTGGTGACTGTGGCAAAGAAAAACTCCCTGGGATTGTATGAGGAAGAGTCCTTGAGAGGAACCAGACTCAAAAGAGGAACCCATCGTCATCAGGGTGGCACATAATGTACATTCATTATAGTTCCAATGTTGTTCAGGTGTACTATACAGTATCGGGTGCTTTCACTTGTCCCGGGTTTGTTTTGTTTTTGTTTATATTTATTTACAAAATTAAGGCTGATGATATATTAAGTTTGTAATCTAGTGAACCAGTGTTGATTTATTCATCCATTATTTTGATAGAGACTCAAAGCACTTTTGTAAGTCGCTCTGGATAAGGGCGTCTGCTAAATGGTGTAAATGTACAAAAATTCATTTAAGCATTAAATCTATTTACTATTTTTTTGGCAGGGGTTAGGGATTACCCTATTTGAGAATACACTTGACAAATAAGAAAGGTGTGTATTATTTAGTGTAAAAAAAGTGACCCTATAACCGACAGGTGGCATACATGATGTTAGCACCCCATCATTGTTGTAAAGCACTACAGTAACTTAACTATAGAAACACGTGCATATAAATGTATAATGATTGTCATTGAGCTGGCCATTTAGACAGGTTTTTCAAATGACCCTAAGGTCCTAATACTTTGTTATTTTTATAACCTGGACCTTTCTTTTTTAGTTTTAATTCAAAAACATAAAGATTGACTTGATTGCAGCTCGGAAATGACGCATTTAACCCACCATTACAACTCACTTCCTTGACAACGGTTACTAGGGGAAACCCATACTTCCTCTCTTTGAGGCTTAGATGTAAGAGATCAAAAGTTGTTCACACAAATGGAAACACATTAGAAGCTACACATTGCTGTTGGTAGTGGCATGGAGAGGGTAAAAATGTGTCTTTGACTTTGATATGCTTAGGGCATTGATCTCGAGGTGACAGACGTTTGCACTGTAGGTCATTTGATAAGAAATGAGGACTGTTGAACACTTTGAAGGACAGTGTTCGGGGCTACATACAGTGACATATTTATACCTTATTTGAACAAGGACCTGTAAAAGAAATTTTAGCCAAGCAGGACACTGAAGACTTTTTCCTGTTACATTTGTAAAAGAGGTGTGGATGCAGGAAAAAAAGCCTGAAGGGTTATAATGCAAACACAAAGACAAATGAATAACTAAAAAGCTGTTTAGTTAATAATATATTTGCTTAATTATATATTTAAAGCTTTGAGGTGATACCATGGAACTGAGCAAACCCACTATGACTATCAAATGAAATTCTGAGAACTTTGTGTTATTCCCCATAAGCAAGAAAAGAGTTGAGACATACTGTTTTACATAATAAGCCTTTTCTTCTGATTGGTGGACAGTGAGTTCATATGTGAGTGTTTCTCTCATGCCTTGTAATTGACTGGCTTTTGCTAGGACATAAATATGCCTTCACAGATGTAGTGAGAAACTCTGTTCACTAGTGAGTCATAGCGTAGTCACAAAGCTGTTAGCAAACACATTGACATGGCAATGCTGTTACTGTCCATAGCCAAATTCCATTTTAGTGAGGTTATCTCTCAGGCACACTCGCAAACCCTGTCCATATTGCACAAATCAGCCACACAGTGTCAGTATTGGTGAAAATGTGCCAGTCGAGTTGGTGGAGAAGGGGCAGCAGAGACAATCTGCCAAAGATCTGAGACAAAGATGTAAGCAAAGCATGTGCTGACTCAGCAGGGAATACACGCCGAAGACTTTCCATGCAGAAAATAGAGGCTCAACAAAGACATCTTAGTGTCCATAATCACCTGCAGGTCAGTGCAGGAAAAAGATTCATCACTTAAAGATCTGTGATCAGATATCCCTCTCTCACACGTGGCTTATCCATTATGAGCCGAGCAGTGGTGCAGGTCCATGGTCAACCATCTCACACTTCAGAGCACAAAGGAGTCATTGTTTAGCACAGAAAAAGCCGACCTCATCACACTCCAGATTTAAAACACTGCCCCCAAAATAGAAACAAGACTAAGGTGATTAAAAATAGGCCGAGATTCTATAACAGATGTTTCACAGACATTTTTTGCATATAACTTTAATTCAGCTGATCTCATCCGTGTGTGTATGTGTGTTGGAGAAGGAGCAGAATCGGACAGTGGTTATAAATTATATTAGTAAAACAACTCTGCCAGAATGAATTTGGTGGCTTAGACAGGAATGCTCATATTTAAAATACAGATGGTGAAGCACAGACAAGTCTGGCTGTTTTATCACCAGCCACTATCTTTTTGTAGCTTTTGTGTTTATGTGATTTGTTGCTATTACATTGTACTTCTGGGGATAGTACACAAATATGTACATTTAGAGAGATAAAAGAAACAACTCATAACATTGGAATGAGGAGCAATTCTTTGAAGCTGGAAGGTGGATGCTTTCTTTGACAAACATTCAAATCAGAATCTATAAAATTAAAGTTAGCATTTTTGGTAGTAGCTGATGTATTAAAATGTCATTCAAAAGCACTGGCTTTATTCGATCTTATTTATTAACAGCGTTATTCTGGTCAGGTGATTCAGAGGCTATCATGTGCACATCCATTGCATGGCATTATACATGCACACACATTCATTCAGAACTAAAGTTCTTAGAGAAATTAGAGTAAGGAGCCCACCTAGTGCCATGTTTTTGGGAGGTGGAAGGAAACATGAGAACCTGGAGAAAGCCTACACAGACACTGTGAGAAATACTACAAAGACAGGAAACTGAGCTTGGGATGGAATAGGGAATCTTGGAGCACTGCGGTGGCATTGCTATCTGCACCGCTGCTGTACAGCCCAAAAAGTTTTTAAAGGTCTTTTTATTGTCTTTTTAATATAACATCTTGGGCAGACATGGGAAGTTATGAAGTACAAGCACATTTTTCTGGCCTCAGTACTTATTTTTCTGACTGAACGTTTTACTTTCACTCATTACATTTGTACACAAATATCTGTACTTTCCACTTAGTTCTTTCTAATCTGGTGACATGATTAATATTTTTTCTTTTCACCTGGCATTATTTTCAGCCCATCAACCTATTTCTTGTCATTACGTGCCTTTTTCAATCCATCACTGGTGTATCATTTCCTGGCTATCATGTACCACAAGCGTAGGTTAACCTACGAAGCTAACAATGAGCAAGGCAGAAGGCAACAAGAAGTTTGGGGTTAACGTGGATGAGACAGAGGGAGTCAGCGATGTAAACATGACTGAGAACAGAGACATTCCTGTTCACCTGATCATCGTAATCTTTTGTCTGCTTGTGTTCTATATGGCCTGGATACATTCATTAGGTAACAAAATATGAAATTCTTTTGTATTAATATATTAATGCGATGTGAGGTCCAGTTACCAGCATTACACTAAAACAGGTAGTAGTAAAGGCTACTTTTTACTTAAGTACATGTCAGAGCCCAAACTTCTTTACTTGAGTGAAAAAGTATAGTTGGTACTTCAACTTTTACCTGAGTATTTTAAAACATAAGTATCTCTACTTCTACTTGAGTAGTGGAAGTGTGTACTTTTGTCATCTCTGATCTTGGGTCAAAATAGTTTCTAATTCTTCTTCTAATTTACTTCTTGTTTGTTGGTGTTTTTATGAAAGTTTTTTTTTTTCTTGTCGATAATTCATAAGACATAGCAATAGACAAGAGAGACATATTAATAAAGAAAAATAGATGGGTCTTAAATTTCTGTCATGATGAATTTATTCACTTACACTTCCCCAATGCTTGGGAACAGAGAGATGTCTTTTCTCAAGTTGCTGGCCGGAATGGCTAAGCATTTCAATATCACACTGAAGACAATTGCTCCCAGTCGGATCCCTCTCCCTTTGCGTCCTCAGTACCAGAGCAAAGAGCCAAGCTCTCCTCCCGCCCTGTCTGCTGCAGCTGTTCCTACTGAGCTCTTTGCGGAAGACTATTGGCATTGTACGGCAAATATAAATCAGCTCTTGTTCTTTTTGCACACACAGACAGCCAGGCCCAATGCAATAGTGCAAATAATGACTCAGAAAGCAGGGAGATTTTACTGTACATTCTGCAGAGTACCTGAGTATATACTGGTATTAGTTGTGTCTGTGTGATACTGAGATAGAGGCAGTACACAAAATCAGGCGAGTGAAGTACATGTAAAATTCTTTCCCCAAGTAACAGGGCAACTACTGTCATCTAAGTTGAAATAGAGTAAATATATGTATTAATTAATTCACAAAAGAAAATTAAATCTCAAATAATTTATTCATTCGCAGTAACCAGTTGATCTTGCTTATGGTTGTGCTGGATCTCGAACCAATTCTGGAACACAGGATGTAATGCAGGAATACAGTCTGGATAAAAATGCCAGTCCACACACAAACTACTAAAATGTATTTTGGAGGCAAAAGGACAATGGAGAACCCAGAGGAAACCTATATTGGAAGAACCTGCTGAAAAGAAAGTAACCTGAGCGTTTGAAATCATGGAGCTGTTAGGTAGAATTTCTATCCACCCTTCCACCCTGCTGCCTTGCTTTAAATATATATTTTTTTATTTACTGAGGTTAAATTACTGCCTCTTTCACCAAGGAATGTATGATTTTTTTTATGTAAAACAAACAAAATGTAATGTAAAGTATAGCTAACTTATTGAACATCATCTTATTTGCTAATGTCTCAAATGTTTGCTAGCATGTTAATTCTGGTGATAGAAGCTAGCTAAAAAATACTGTTTAAAACAGTCATTCATTGTCCCAATGAATGAAAGTGTACATAGCAACAGAATTTTTTACTGCATGCCGTTACTCCCCAATCTCTGGTTATTCATATGTACTGTCACAGAGCTTAATAATCCAGCCAATTTCTTCTCCAGCCTTTTGAACGCCAGATGGGACATAGTCGTTTGGCTGGATTATAAAATTATTTTTAGCTAGTTTATCTGTGGAAAAGTACACATTAATTCATTATGAACTACAAGTAAGTAAACAGTCTCCATCGCTGCTGACTGCATGGATTCAGCAAAACCAAATGGCCCCATTGAAACTGTGCCACAACAGGAAGGGCGCTAACTATAAACCACTTCCTGTGTCAAATGAAGAGCAACGGCATGTTGTGTTTAGGAGTAGTAAAGGACAATTACTGCTAAAGTTTTGTAGAGATAAAACAACAGCATGGCCAGAGGCAACAGGAATATAGGAGGCAGATTTAAATATGAGTGTTAGAATTATTTGCTGTTTTTTTTTTTCCCCAATCCTAGTATCTATTGAAGAATCCCAAAATTGTCAATTATCTGTTATAATTGCAAAATAAAATAGCTCAATAGGCCATCCATTTGGCCTACCACAGAATTGTAAATTGAGCCTGTTTTTTCCACCTCTTCAGCAGTTTAGTATTTTTGCCTTTCAATAGGCAATGTTTTGCCTATCACAGGGGCACATTATCACTGCTACTCATATCTCCAAGACATACAAGTATAAGCTGGGTAAAATTTCACAATGTAGTTACCAGATTTAAACAAATCATGACATTCACTATTTGCATAAATTATATTTAGCTAGTAAGAATGTTTATATCTTTAGGTTGACTGCTATGCCATTGTTAAACTCACTCCTTGCTTAACGCTGCTTTTGTTAAATATTAACATTTATTCATCTGGCATTCCTTCAGCTGAACAAAGCAGACAAAGGGAAAGAGCTTCATAATCCACAGCTCTAAATTCTAAACCATCACCACTTGTTATATTTTATATTGTTATATTGTAGTCATTATAATAAAAAGTCTGTTCACCATTTTTTGCAGATGCCCAAGCTACAGAGACATCCATCAAATTTCAACCCATTCATGTGAAACATCATCCTTGAGCAAAGAAATAACTGTGCTATTGGCTATTGTCCTATTGGATAATAATATTTTTTAACCGTTGGCTGATCAGAAGGAATTCAGGGACTGGCAAAAGACAAGTTTCCACCGATGGCACGGATCCACCAAGCCTGGTGTATATTACTCACTCAAAGCAAGCAGCAGTACTCCTGTCAGAACGTTTCCTCAGCAACAGGTCAAGTAAACAGGGCTTTCAGTGAATGTGTTACACACACATTAAGACCGCTCTCTGGTAACGCCCTTACCAAGGGTGAGCAACCACACAAAACTCCAGAATTTGAGTCATACCCATTGAGAACAAAAGGGAATATGCAGTGGTTCAGGTCAAAGAATGCACGGCTGCAGAGAAACCTGTAGACAGCTGGATGGATGAATATAGTCTAGAAAAAATAACGGGTGGTGTGCAAGTGGAGGCATGGCCTTATCAACAAAAGAAGGTTAAGAACATTAGTATCAATATGTTTCCGTTGCACTCAGCACGTGGCATGAAAGGATAATGAAGTTTCATCTGCCGTCCTGACTGCAGTCTCCACACACCAGAATCAGTTTTTCTAAGCTGGAACAGCCCTCTCTGTGGCTTTCCCAATCATTTTCCTTTCCTCCAAATGTCCCCCCTCAGGAAATCCAACATCAGAATACCAGACATTCCTCAAGAAATGCTTAATCACAAAGTATTCTTTCTAGGTACAAAGTAAAGATTATAGGCAGATGAAACGAGTGAAAATTGTGTATATGTCTGAAGGACAAAAGAAGTGATGAAGCTTCTTAAAGATTCAAGAGACAGGAAAAGAAACTTATTTTGCAATTTTTATTATTTCCTTTAAACATATCAAGCAAGCAGCCCTTGACCTTTGGGTGTCTTTCTTGTTCTTGCTCTCCGTTTTCAATCCTCACCTCTCTGTTACCAGTGTTATCCAAGAACATCTGTATCTGAGCAAGGCCACGGTCAGGGTTTGGAATGCAAACATTACAGGACACCCACTGCTGCATTATAAACTCTGTATGCTGTAGCTTACACAGCACATGAGGCTAACACTTTTAAAAATGTATCCCTCCCTCCATGGAGCCAAACCTGTGGAAAAGAAATTGACTCAATACAGGCACCCTAAGATAAATTTTTCACACTGCTAGCTGACACTGACACAGATCGCGTGTGTGGTTATCTGATAGGGGGCATGGCTCCTTGCAAGGACACACCTTCCTCCATGTGCACTGTGCCCTGAATTTAAGTCTCTCATCCAGTGTGTGCTGCCTGTAACACTGTATCTCATATCTGTTTTCCAGGTTGCACTGTCAATTCAAGCTCTCTGGGCTTCACTATGGGCCAACAAGGCTGACATTGAGGAAACACTTTTCTGCGTTTTCTGGTCAGAAAAAAAACCCTCTTAAATTAAACTAATCCTATATTTACCCAAAACAGAGTTCAGCCAGCACATCCCACAAAGTCCTGAAAAGCATCAAACCACGACTTGTGGGATAGTAAACAGCCCCTTGTTATTTTTAATCTTCTTTTAATGGCAGGACTGAAGCACTCCTTAAGTGAGACCCCACCTAGTCTGATCCTCACCCAGCTGCAAGATTGGATACATCCCTTCATTATACTACAAACAGGTATTAACCTTTTCTTTCAGCCAGTTCTTTCTGATGTATGCATTCATATTGAAAGAAACAATCGAGACCAATCACTAGTGCTCAGGTTTGGGTTCACTTGGAGGTAAACACCACTGAAAGTCTAGACAAAGATATTCTGACCAGTTAAAGGCATATCTTTTGGAGGAATTGTGTTCAGTACAGTTCCAGAGACTTGTAGAACCTCTGTGCATTGAAGTTGTTTCGGTGGATTTATTTATAACACTAACTAAAATTTTTGGCAGAATGTTCTAAATACATCGTTTTCGTCACGTAATACCACCCATTTCTCACACATACGAATCTGCCCACAGTGACCACTTCCTTCACTTCTTCTATTGCAGGCAAACGCAGACATATTAAAGCTTTCAACTGGCACACAGGAGACATGAACCAAGCATGCAAAGTTTGCATTTTATGGAGTACATGTTAATAAAACGTTGCATGAGTTTCATTTCACAATTTACAATAATTTATCATTTTGAAAATCCCCTCTTGAAGGGATCACTGATGCCTGGACAGTTACTTGCAGCTGTATGAAGTGGAAGTGAAACTCTAAGATGTGTGTGTAGCTATTTGGAAATTCTTTGTCACATTTCCTCATGACTGCACGCCTTTCATTCCACCTGTGGAAAAAAAACCCTCACAGCCCTTGTGATGTTAAAGATGTAAACTTATGAATGGTCAGCAATCATGTTTACAAGCAGATGTTCTCTTGCACTTTTTATTATACATTTGCCACTAGAGATGCAAATATTTAACACTAACGCAGTGCACTAATTCTGATAAAGAGTTTGTTATTAAAACCTGACTGGCCATTTACACCACCTGATGGATTTTGGCTGATTGAGTTTCTAAATGACTGCCTTTTGGATGAAAAGCTTATTGTAACATATACTGTATGGTACACAGAAAATGTAGAACATTCAGACCGAAGGGGGACCACCAGGAGTCTATGAAACACAGCCAGAGGGTTCAGGATTTTCTAAATTTTACGTGCCACAAAAATGCCCTTAAAGTTACCAATTTTTTTTCAATTATCTACGTTCTTCAGTTGATAACTTATCATTTGGTGATGAATTATAGCTCCAGCTGTATTTTAAATTTAGAGCAAATTTCAGCAACAAAGTGGCCTAAATGGTTCTTTTTACCCAATATTAGCCCTCGAGGAACCAAGTGGTCAGCTAATGCATAAAAAAGCAGCTTCAAAATATACTCAGACGAGTGTAATTAGCTCTTAGAGATTAGACTACACCACTAACGGTAAGTCATAAGTTCAGTCAGCAACATCGTGAAGGCAGGTGTGAATGTTTCCTTGTTTTAGCGAGAGGAGGAAGAGGAAGAGCTAGCTGACACGCTCGCTTGTTCGTGCTTTCAAAATGGTGGACGACTCAACAAGTGACTCAAGCACTCGGTTATAACAGCTGTGTCAGCAGCATGACAAACATTTGTGCTGCACACCAGCAGCTTCCCATCAGCTTTCTCTGTGTGAAGCAGTTTAGCAGCTGTGTGGCCATCGGGGACCAAGAGGGACGCATCCTGTTTTCAAAGAAGACTACAGTAAAGAATGCTTAGTTAGGTGAAACTGTGAGAGCAGCAGAGATAAAAGTTCCCCTTGAACTTCCCTACTTACATATAAAAAACCAGACCCACTGCCAGAAGCCTAGCTAAAGCCCCAACAATTTTTCCTGAAGGTTAGTAATCAGCACTCACCTAGTAATCAAATATTAAACTTGCATTCTTTACATTCCTACAACTCATGGATTGTAGGTTTAAAGGTTTTAAAGCAATGTCCCGATTTGTAAAATACTAAAAAATCTAAAGCAAATGCAGCTTTCCATTTACAATCAGGACGATGAGCACATGCTTGAAATGCAAAGAGATTTGCTGGAAAATTCCCCTTACTCATTTCTGCCTTGCATTCTGCCTTCTACTAAAAAATCCCTGTGTGTAAGACAATTAACAAATTACTTTTGAGGTCTGAATAATGGATCAAAGCAAGAATAAAGTAAAATCTTTAAAATGTCTACGTTTAATTGGATGTTACAATTACAGTTAGTCTCTGTACAATGGTCTTTGACATGAGCGAAGCAATGAGAGGAAAATGAGTCATGGGAAAGATTCCTCAGTTATATGGCAAGTGCAGTTCACTCTGGTGCAAACACTACGGTGGAAATGTAGGTTACAATCTCATGTTCTAAAGACTTATGACTTCAAGTGAAATTTTGGTAGACTGAAATAAGCCTAAATGGTACAAAATGTCCGTACAAAAAAAATTATTCAGCTGCTTTACTTGACTTTTGGGCAACAACATAAAGAACCCCAGGGTTCAAATTTGAACCATGTGACACTGTGATGCAAGTTTCCTTTTTTCTTTTCTACAGCTTATGAATGTCATGTGCTCTTTCCAGAGTAAATATCATAGATTGCATATAATTAATATTCCATGGGTTCATATACAGTTTAAGTATCTTGTGATGCCGGTGACAATGGTTGAATTTAACTGCTCACGCAATCAGCTATTAAGATTGTTACAACTTTGTCAGTAAAACTGTCCTACAGATGGTCTGAAACATCCCTTCTTATAACACCACATCCATGGACTATTTTCAGGAAACAGACCTTCATTTTTTTTCCCCACAAAGACTCCAAAAACACAGACAACAGACAGAAAGGGTTCAAAAAGAACAAATTTTAACCAAAAATTAAGTCAAAAAGGAAAAAAAATTATCAGAGATAAACAAAAAAAACCCCTACATCATAAAAAAAGAAATCTTCATTAGGAGGCAAAATAAAAATGAAATCAGAAAGCAACAGTTAATGAAGGGAGGTGGCCAACAGGCTACAAAACAAAGCTAGAAAGCAAGCAAACCCAATCTTGTTCAAAGCTATAAATTATTAGGTAAGGGGTCATTTCGACAATCAAAAAATAAATGAAAATATAATTCAAACTTTTTGAGCATATTGAAATAAAATGTTAAATTTATTCCTTGGAAATGTTTTCTTCTTAACTAAAAAGAGTCCAGGCCAAAGTAAGCGGTCATTAAGATTTGTAATTAGAGGTGAGCCATGTCAAGCCTTCATACAATCCGTCACCAGTGGTGGCGCAAGAAGGCTGCACGTACCAGTTGCGGTCTCTGATGCGCGTGAGTCCAAGCTTCTCCTGGATCTCGTGTGGCTTCATGGCATCAGGCAGATCCTGCTTGTTGGCGAAAATCAGGATAATGGCGTCCCGCATCTCGCGGTCGTTGATGATGCGGTGCAGCTCCTGTCGCGCCTCGTCGATGCGATCCCTGTCTGCGCAATCCACCACAAAGATTAAGCCTTGCGTGCCGGTGTAGTAGTGGCGCCACAGTGGGCGGATCTTGTCCTGGCCTCCCACATCCCACACATTGAACTTGACGTTCTTGTAGGTCACCGTTTCCACGTTGAAGCCGACTGTGGGAATCGTGGTCACCGACTGGCCGAGTTTGAGTTTGTAAAGAATGGTGGTTTTACCTGCTGCGTCCAGGCCCAGCATCAATATCCTCATCTCCTTGTTACCAAATATCTTTGACAGCATTTTCCCCATCTTTTAAATAGTTCATAAATATTTCCTTCACCTTAACAAAAAAAAAAGGATGTCCAAAAGGCAATGTTACCTGAAAGTGTAACAGAATTGGTGCTGTGTATACTTTTTCAAGAAGGACCAGTTACTCTGAGGGTATGCCAGGTGGTCAGTCAACATGAACCAGGAGTCAACTCCCAAAGGAGCAGTTTATAAAGGTAGGCAAGGTGAAAACCAAACTTCAGGCTGCAATCATAGATACGACGAGTCGAGAGCAGAAACTAGTGAACGAAAGGATGTACATTTGTCACAAGGTTCATAATGATCACAGACAGCAGCATGAAGGTGTGTCTCAGTATCTTCAACAGTCTCCTTCGATAAAGTAAAGCGTTTAAGCAGCAACCGATTTCGAATGGAAACGTCTCGTGTTGCGACACTTGTAATCGCTGAAATGCACAGTAATCCTCGAGCTGAAGGGAATTAAGAGGTTAAACGAGCCTGTGACATGGTTTAGAGGCTGTCAGTAAATCCGGCTGAGGCGTCGAGCAGCGCTGCTTCTTCCACTTCCTCAATGCGGGTGAACGCGCGACTCAGGGCTTCTTTCCTGTCGCAATTTCTCAACTAGAAAGAAGGGGAAAGGTTTTAAAGGCCCGTCGGGGAGTAAGCTTTATTATGCCACAGCAGCTGTCTTCGGGGCCGCTCCGTGAAGCGATTTCAAACGTCCTGTGTGCGAATTTTTCCCGCCGTCCCTCTGTGAGACAGAGACAGGAAGGCAAATCAGACAGCCGAAGTGCCAGAGCACAACTTAGCCAAGCTAACCGTTTTAGCGAACTAGCCGTTAAGCTAGCCGACCAACCCAAGCTCGGTCAGGGAAAAAAAAAAACACACACACTATACAACAATGCGACAAAATAAACTACTGCGTTTGGTACAACACTCTCATACACATCCCATTCAACCAAAGAAATGTCATTGGACGTTACCTGCAAAGCCTCACCATTCTACAATAGGCTCTGCTCCGGTGTTCGCCCCAGCAGGCAGCCGCCTCTCAAGCGCCGAATGAAAAACCGGAAAAGGTGTGGACGAAACTCATCCGCCACTTCCTGTCAGTTGCCTCGTCTGAATTCCCACCATGGCTCAATTCCAAACCACTTCCTTCTCCCTTTTTCAGCGCCCTAAATAGAGCTTATGGTACAATATCTCCTCCGAGGGCTGAGTAGTGCACTATATCCAAACAGAAAAGGGGAATTTGAGATTCGACTTTTTGTACGCGCGGAGTCGGACTCAAACACAGCAACAACAGCGACATCTAGCGTCAATGCATAAGCATCGACAATCTGATATTATAAACTGCATTCACCAAATAACTCGATAAATATAATAAAGAACCAAAATATACAATAAACAACAACAACATATGAAAAATATCACAAACAAATACATTCTTGAATGCAATTAAAACTATCTGTTCTACACTGTCTATAGCCTTTACATTTGTTTGTTGTAAATATAAGTACTGTATTTGTCAGTTTGTACAATGCTACTATTAGCAATTCTGGTAAGATGCTAACCTGTAATCTATCCATATATCTATCTAATCATATTTTAAAAGAATGTGATTATTATTTAAATAATAAATAAGTAGATACCAGAAGTGGGGTTCGAACCCACGCGGACAAACGTCCATTGGATCTTAAGTCCAACGCCTTAACCACTCGGCCATCCTGGTCACGTGAGCAGTAATATCTATGTCATATATAATGAAAACCATATGTTTCCAGGCACAAAATGAATATGAAGTCCCGAAGAACTGCTGTTTTTATGCTTTATGCATCCAGATATATATACATACAGTGTTCGGCAGTTACTTTCGCGTTACTTTTGTCACGTAGAATCGCGCACTCAAACGTGCGAGCCGCGGGAACAGAAGCTATTCAGAAGCGGAGATGGCAGGGCATAGCATTACATTACATTGGAAGTATTCTCATTATTTTGAAATAGTCAAGGAAAAGGAGAAGGGAATAATGGTTAAGTGTAGATTATGTGTTGGTGAAAAGCTCTTGACAACTGCAAAAAATAGCACATTAAAAAAAAAAAAAAAACATCTGCATGCAAAGCACAACACTACAGATGTGGTTATTTGTGTGTGTGTGTGTGTGTGTGTGTGTGTGTGTGTGTGTGTGTGTGTGGGTAGGGGTACTTTTGCCGACTTGGATTATGTTTCCACCACTGCAGATCTATGGACTGCTCAGAATAAAAGTTCTCTGTGGGAGACACATGTACGATGCCATCGCAGCGGAGATAGAGAGCAAATTCACAGCTCGTTTGCTCTTTTTGGGAAGATAAACTGCCACGGTCACTGATAATAGCGCAAACTTTGTAAAAGCGTTCAGAATGTTTCAAGCTGATGATGAAGCAGATAATGATGTATACGAGGACGAGGTCATATTTACGGAATTGCACAAAGTTTTATGAGATGACGGCGAAAGGTATGTTCTCCCTCTACATCACCGGTGTCCATCCCACACCCTTAACCTTATATACATGAACGATAGTTACATTACTGATGGCAAAGGCAGATTGAAAAGCAGTGTACAGAAGTGCGACTGGAAAGTGTTCAGGCTTGTGGTCAAAAGTTAGTCGATCATCTTATTGTTCTCTAAGAAGTTATTAAGCATTTTAAATGTTTAAGACATGTCTTTTGCTCTAATATAACTTATTCCCTAATGGCAATTATCTATATTACACCTGTTACATCTGTAAGGCCTGAGAGAGATACAAGTAACGCAAAAGTAATATAACGCATTACTTTCCATAAAAAGTAACTAAGTAACGTAATTAGTTACTTTTTTGGGGAGTAACTTAATATTGTAATGCATTACTTTTAAAAGTAACTTTGCCCAACACTGATGGTGCGTTACCCGTTACTTCTTAAATGAATGAATTTCGGCTGAAGTGTAGCCTACAGTGTAACCTGTTTACAGCAGAGACGCATTGTAGGATTGGTAAATGAACTTTAGGTAACTTAACCCCGGTTCTCTGATAACAGGAGTGAGGTATCTCACTATGGGAATCGCTTCGGACGTGACCAATCCTGGAAGGATCAATCACAGTCATTCCCTTATATTTACACGTATACATACACAAACATACATATACACATATACAGTGTTGGGCAACGTTACTTTTAAAAGTAATGCATTACAATATCGAGTTACTCCCCAAAAAAGTAACTAATTACGTTACTTAGTTACTTTTTTATGGAAAGTAATGCGTTATATTACTTTTGCGTTACTTTTGCTTACTTGTATCTCTTTCACGCCTTACAGGTGTAACAGGTGTAATATAGATAATTGCCATTAAGAAATGTTATATTAGGGCAAAATACATTTCTTAAACATTTAAAATGCTTAATAACTTCTTAGAGAACAATAAGATGATCAACTAAACTTTGACCACAAGGCTGAACACTTTCCAGTCACATTCTTCTGTACACTGCTTTTAAAACTGCCTTCGCCGTCAGAAATGTAACAAGCGTTCGTGTTTATAAAGTTAAGCAACACGTTCTCACTCCCTACTCGTCACATATGGACGCTTGGTCAGGATCCCCTGGGGTCACATTTTGACGCACTGGGTATCCCTTTAGGATCATTTTTCAACGTGCAGGGATAGTAAGAACGTGTTGGGTTAAGGGTGTGGGCTGCACACCGGTGATGTGGAGGGAGAACATACCTTTCGCTGTCATCCCGTAAAACTTCGTGCAATTCCGTAAATATGACCTCATCCTCGTCTACATCATTCTCTGCTTCATCATCAGCTTGAAACATTCTGAACGCTTTTACAAAGTTTGCGCTATTATCAGTGACCGTGGCAGTTTATATTCCCAAAAAGAGCAAATGAGCTGTGAATTTGCTCTCTATCTCTGCTGCGATGACATCGTACATGTGTCTCCCACGGAAAACATTTATTCTGAGCAGTCCATAGATCTGCAGTGGTGGAAAGTCGGCAAACGTTTTCTATATTTCTGTCTCCATTTCCATATATGTAACATTGCATAATGTTGCATATATTCAACATTATACACACACACACACACACACACACACACACTAACGCATCCACACCCATAGGTGCACCGTTTCTCGCCAGAGAAAAGAATAGAGGGCAATGAGTGTTTTCGGCAGCCCGGCCGAATCTCTCCCATAACAGATTCACCACCTGAGGGTGGAGAGACCACTCCCCGTACAGGGGATTTCCCCTGGACAAAAGGTCCGCCCCCGCATTCATCACTCCCGGCACATGAGTCGCTAGCAGCGATAGGAAATGCTCCATGCCCCACACCATTAAATCTCGCGCTAGACTGTGAAGACGAGGAGAGCGCGTTCCGCCCTGGCGATTTATGTACACCACCGCTGTCGTGTTGTCTGATCTGACCAATACGTGGTGACTCCGAAGAAACTGCACGAAACGTTTCAAAGCTAGAAACACCGTTAACAGCTCCAGAAAGTTTATGTGTGTGCCCCGAAGCGACCCATAAGATAATATCCTGCCCTCGCACATAAAACCCAAGGATGAACTGTGCACGCGCGCCAATTCTCCGCGCGAGCAGAGAGCGGGCCTCTGCGGCTCTCGCTCACAGACGGCGCGGTGGCACCATCTGGCGGCAAAGCCAGGGGTTGCAATTCTGATTCGAGGTTTATTGTGTGTGTGTGTTTTTTACTTTTTTTTACACACATCCTTGCCCTCGGCCCACTGCCTGGATGCACAGAACAAATCTTTATTATTTGGGAACAAACATGGAACTATCTGGTCCCTCTCTTGCATAAACCCGCAGGTGGAGAGGGGAGAAGCAGGAGGCTTTATTGGGAGACATGCCTCAAACGCTTCACCATCTTTTTTGCGTAGATCGCATTGTTGGCGCATATTCACCACTGCAGGCCCGAAAAGGGCTTTCGGCTCTATCGGGGCATCAAGGAACTCCACCTTCTCCCTCTCCGATAAGCCCGTCAACCCCAACCACAGGGCTCTTTCGCCCACCACAGCGAGGCCCATGCTGCTCTGGACATCCCCAAGTCCTCCATATTGTCCAGTTTAGACCAACCCTTAAGGGCACTCTATGTGAGAAGGGTTTGACGCATTTCGGTGACACGCACCGGTACAGCAGGAATCAGCTGCTTAACTGGGGAAGTGCGCGATGGCAGCCACTTCCCGTCATACAAATATATGTATATAGGGAGGCGGGACTCCCGCATCACTGTCATGATTGGTCTGTCAGCCGATAGACGTGGTGTGATTGATGCTTCCAGGATTAGTCATGCCCAAGGCGATTCTCATACTGAGATAACGAACGAATGTTTGAAAGAGAACCACTGTAAACACGAAGAAGACTCACTGTGGGCGTGTCTCCGTTTATTCAGGTCTGTGCGGCAGTAATGGCGAGTCGAGGCGAGAGCAAGACGATTTTCTCAAAGTGGAAATATGCTCATTATTTCACTTTAGTTGAGCATAAAGACAAAAACTTTTAAGTCAAATGTAAGCTGTGTCTTTCTGGTTCGAAGGTCGTATCTACCGCGATAAACAGCAACTCCAATCTGTTGAAGCTCCTCCAGGAGCTCCATGCTAGAAGCTAGAAGCTAACCCGGTGTTCTGTTGTATATTGTTGATAGTTTTCATACTTAGCTGTGAAAGGAACATTTTTAAGAGCTCAACACAACAGCTTTTATGATGCAGAAGCCACTTTAGTTTTTGATTCTGAATATATTATTCAGCTTGTTTTATTATTTATTTCAGAAATCCTTGTGATATATTCAGTTTGTGCTGGTCTGATTTAAATAAAATAGTGTTTAAAAATTACTTTGTGTTTAAGTCAGTTTTGTGTTTGTATAAACCATAATGCATAAAAGGGCATTAATGGGAACATTAAAGTAGGTTCTTTAAAAAAGTAACTAAAAAGTTACTTTTAACAGTAATGCATTACTTTTTGGTGTAAGTAATCAACAAAATAACTAAGTTACATTTTTGAATGAAGTAACGAGTAACTGTAACTAGTTATTATTTTTTAGTAACTAGCACAACACTATATATATATATATATATATATATATATATATATATATATATATATATATATATCAAGAAGATGATTTAGAAGATGATGATCAATGTTTTGGAATATAAATTCTGTAGAAAATATGGGAAATGACTAGTACAGGGTTGTGCACAAAGCTAAATAGTTAAAAATAGATAAAGATAGCAAAATCTACCTGGATTAAGTTGATAGCTGTATCCCCACAGAGGCTGATGGTGCTGTATAACAAGTAAAAGGTGCTTTAACAAATTATTAGTTAAGGGTTATACACACTTATGCTACCAGGTTATTGTATTATTTTATTTTCTCTTCCATTTTTTTTAAAGGATCTAAGATGTGTGAAAAATATCTTTCTTAACTTAATTTATGCTATATGGCAAAAGTTTGTGGACACCTGATAAGATTTGTATGTTTTTTTGTTTTGCTTTTTACCAAGCTGGTCCCCATATAGTTTTTATTTACTGTTATTATACCCTCCATGCTAAAATATTCCACTAGATTGTGGCGCTCTATATAAGGCAAAAAATAAGCTCTTCCACTCAAACCCATGTAAAGCATATCTTCATAGAGCGCATTTTGTGCACAGGTCATTGTTATGCTGGAACAGGTTTGAGTCTCCTAATTTGAATGATTGGAAATAAAAATTTTACTCCATCCAAAGACATCATAAGCAGACACAACTGTTCCTTCAACTTTGTGGTAACAGTTTGGAAAAGAACCACATGGCTGGAAAAGGCTAATAATTCCCAATAATTTGTCCATCTAGTGATTTTTTTTTCACAAGCATCTGCAATTCTAAATTTTTAACAAGGGTTAAACTTTTTACATCCTCTGTATAATATCTACATATGTAATATTTGTATTATAATTTTTAGATTCTTGTAGCCCTGTACACAATTACACTACGATGCCAGATAGACATTGAGCCTTTGATGCAGTGTATTCATGTTGTAATGTTCCTACTCAGAGGCTCACAAAAAAATGACTAACATTCTGGACATTTTGGAAGTTTAAGTATAAATTGTGTTTTACAGCCAACAGAGGGCGCTTTGTACTTAAGTTTGTGTATTTCACCCCACAGTCTGCTTTATTGTCTAAACCAGGGGTCACCAACGTGGTGCCCACGGGCCTTTTCTAAAATAGCTGTTTCCTACTTTGTTAAATCATTGTTGATAATTATTATGAGAAATCATTAACATAATCAGTGTCTTCACATAGATGAATATAATTAATTATTAATAATAACATATAATAAAAGGTAAATTAAGCAAATTGGTTATTTCAGATCAAACTGAAAACTGTGTGTTAAACTGGTAGCCCTTCACATTAATCGGTACCCAAGAAGTAGCTCTCAGTTTCAAAAAGGTTGATAACCCCTGGTTTAGACAATAAAGCAGACTGTGGGGTCTGGGACCTCGCAAGACTGTGGGGTGTGGGACCTCCTACTGATGCTCGGCCACAGGGGGTTTTTGATCCGCGTTCATGGGCGGCCAGCCGTCCGGACACCTGTTCTTCACTCCAAGTTCGCCCATTCTCTTTCAGCGAAGTCAGTCCCCCCTTGCCGGCGAGGGTCATTCTCTGTTCCGCACAGGCTTCACTGTTCCCCGTGTCGTCCAGAGTGCGTTTCCCCGTTCCAGTGAGGAAAGATGTGAGATTAAGTGCAGAAGCAGTGTCACCAAACACTCCCCTTCACTCTCCTCTCACAAATTTAATAAAGGCAGTTTTTCACAAAAAAACACAAAAAACATCAATAAATCTAACGAATCGAATGAATTCGTTTCTGGGAGAGAACTTTTCCAGAGATCCCTGCATGTTGTCTCTAGTTTGGCCACTAGATGGCGCCATTGCACCATTAATGAGTGATCCGGCTGGATCGGCTCTCTGCATTCCACCGGGCTGTGTGGGGACGCTCGGAAGTCACGTGACAGGGTGGCTGTCTGTCTCAGCCCCCGATTGGGTGATGCACACAATCACGAGGGGTTACAGACTTCAGTTTGCCAAAACAGCCCTGTGGTTCAACGGAGTGGCATGGTCCCATACGGACGAGAGCTCCGCTCACATTCTGAAAGACGAAATCTCATCTCTTCTCGAGAAGAGAGCGATTCGAGTTGTATCCCCGCATCTAAGCAATCAGGGTTTTTACTCTCGCTATTTCCTGGTCCCAGCCATTAGGGAGCGTAAAACATGTGCCAAATCAAATATGCGGATCACAAATGAGTATTTCATACCGGATCGGTCGAGGCCCGGGTTAACAACGACCGCCACAGGTATCGTTAGCTGACAGGGTACCGGTGGAAATTGGGCTACTGTTGGCCAAAGGAGGAAAAGGAGAGGAGGAAGACATCTACATAGACAGCAGGAAAAGGAGCAGTGTAGGACAGTGGAGGTTCCGGTTGGTACTTTAAATGTTGGTACTATGACTGGTAAAGTTCTTGCCCCGTTTCTCTTCACCATCTACACTGCAGACTTCATGTTCAGCTCAGAAACCTGTCACTTACAGAAGTTCTCTGATGACTCTGCCATCGTCGGTCTGATCACGAATGATGATGACAGAGAGTACAGAGGACTTATAAAGAACTTTGTGGACTGGTGCCAACGGAGCTGCCTCCAGATAAATGCGGGGAAAACGAAAGAACTGGTGGTGGATTTCCGTAGGAACAAACAAATTCTATCACCAGTGAACATTCAGGAAAGGACATTGTGAGAGTGGACTCTTACAAATACCTGGGTGTTCACCTAAACAACAAACTGGACAGGACAGACAACACTGAGGCAATCTACAAGAAAGGGCAGAGCAGACTCTTTCTGCTGAGGAGACTAAGGTCTTTTGGAGTACAGGGAGAGCTACTGAAGACCTTTTTTGACTCTGTGGTGGCCTCAGCCATATTCTATGGAGTGGTCTGCTGGGGCAGCAGCATATCTACTGCAGACAGGAAGAGACTAGACAAGCTGATCAGGAAGGCCAGCTCTGTCCTGGGGATTCCCCTGGACACTGTACAGGAGGTGGGAGAAAGGAGGATGGTAACAAAACTATCATCATTGCTGGAGAACGCCTCCCACCCCCTGTATGAAACCGTTACATCGCTGAGCAGCTCTTTTAGTAACAGACTAATACATCCCAAGTGTCTGAAGGAGCGATACAGAAGGTCTTTTCTCCCTGCTGCTATTAGACTATACAACCAAAGCTGTTCCCAGTAAAACCAGTCACCAACATACAACACTGCTATTACTTTTTAAGATGTGCAATAACTTTATCTGTGTGAAATATTATTAAACAAATCAGGTACAATATTATGTGCAATATTACGCAATTTACGTGCAATACTACCTCAAAACGACTTAAAAGCGTACTTTTGTTTTCTCCTATTCATATTATTACATTGTACTGTATATATACTGGTATTGTAGTATATGTATATTATTTTAGATATTTGCATTTATTTTTATTTCTTTGTTATTATTATCATTATTATTGTTATTATTATTTATTTTTATTTCTGTTTCTTATTTTTTTGTATATTCTTCTTTTTTATATATATTTGCATCTATTTTTATTTCTTTGTCTTGCTGCTGTAACATAGAAATTTCCCCACTGTGGGACGAATAAAGGTTTATCTTATCTTATCTTATCTTAAAGGAAGAGAAATAGCTGATATGATGGAGAGGAGAAAGATAGATATGTTGTGTGTTTAGGAGATTAAGTGGAAAGGGAGTAAGGCCAGGAACATTGGAGGTGGGTTCAAACTGTTCTATTATGGTGTGGATAGAAAGAGAAATGGTGTAGGGGTGATTCTGAAGGAAGAGTACAGTAAGAGTGTAGTGGAGGTGAAGAGAGTTTCAGATAGGGTGATGAATGTGAAGCTGGAAGTTGAAGGGATGATGATAAATGTCATCAGTGCCTATGCTCCACAAGTTGGCTGTGAGATGGAGGAGAAGGAAAGATTCTGGAGTGAATTGGATGAAGTGGTAGATGGTGTACCTAGGAATGAAAGATTGGTGATTGGGGCAGACTTTAATGGGCATGTTGGTTAAGGGAACAGAGGTGATGAGGAGGTGATGGGTAGGTATGGCCTTAAGGAGAGGAATGTGGAAGGGCAGATGGTGGTAGATTTTGCTAAAAGGATGGAAATGGCAGTGGTGAACACTTATTTTAAGAAGAAGGAGGATCATAGGGTGACGATAAGAGTGGAGGAAGGTGCACACAGGTGGACTATGTGCTATGCAGGAGATGCAACCTGAAGGAGATTGGAGACTGTAAGGTGTTGGCAGGGGACAGTGTAGCTAGACAGCATCGGATGGTGGTCTGTAGGATGGTTTTGGAGGCGAAGAAGAAGAGGAGGAGAGTGAGGACTGAAAGAAGAATAAGATGGTGGAAACTGAAGGAGGAAGAGTGTAGTGTGAGGTTCAGGGAAGAGGTCAGACAGGGGCTCGGTGGTGGTGAAGAGGTGTTGGGTGATTGGGAAACTACTGCAGGAGTGATGAGGGAGGCAGCTAGAAAAGTACTTGGTGTGACATCTGGAAATAGAAAGGAAGACAAGGAGACATGGTGGTGGAATGAGGAAGTGCAGGAGAGCATAAGGAGAAAGAGGTTGGCAAAACAGAAGTGGGATAGACAGAGTGATGAGAAAAGTAGGCAGGAGTACAAGGAGATGCGGCAGCAGGTAAAGAGGATCTGGCGAAAGCCAAGGAAAAGGCAAATGAGGAGCTGTATGAGAGGTTGGACACTAAGGAAGTAGAAAAGGATTTATACCGATTGGCCAGGCAGAGGGACCGAGCTGGAAGGATGTACTGCAAGTTAGAGCAATAAAGGATGGAGAGGAAATGTGTTGACTAGTGAGGAGAGTGTGTTGAGAAGGTGGAGGGAGTATTTTGAGCAGCTGATGAATGAGGAAAATCAGAGAGAGAGAAGGTTGGATGATGTGGAGTTGGTGAAGCAGGATGTAGATAGGATTAGTAAGGAGGAAGTGAGAGCAGCGATTAAGAGGATGAAGAGTGGAAAGTCGGTTGGACCAGATGACATACCTGTAGAAGCATGGAGATGTTTAGGAGAGATGGCAGTGGAGTTTTTAACCAGATTGTTTAACAGGATTCTGGAAGGTGAGAAGGATGCCTGAGGAATGGAGAAGGAGTGTGCTGGTACCGATCTTTAAGCATAAGGAGATGTGCAGACCTGCAGTAACTACAGGGGAATTAAGTTGATCAGTCACACCATGAAGTTATGGGAAAGAGTAGTGGAAGCCAGGCTGAGAGAAGAGGTGACCATCTGTGAGCAACAGTATGGTTTCATGCCGAGGAAGAGCACCACAGATGCCTTATTTGCTTTGAGGATGTTGATGGAGAAGTATAGAGAAGGACAGAAGGAATTGCATTGTGTATTTGTGGATTTAGAGAAAGCGTACGACAGGGTGCCGAGAGAGGAGTTGTGGTATTGTATGAGGAAGTCAGGTGTGTCAGAGAAGTATGTGAGGGTGGTGCAGGACATGTATGAGAACAGTGTGACAGCAGTGAAGTGTGCAGTAGGAATGACAGACTGGTTCAGGGTGAGGGTGAGACTACATCAAGGATCGGCCCTGAGCCCTTTCCTGTTTGCAGTGGTGATGGACAGGTTGACGGACGAGGTCAGACAGGAGTCTCCCTGGACTATGATGTTTGCGGATGATATTGTGATTTGTGGTGAGAGTAGGAGCAGGTTGAGAAGAGCCTGGAGAGGTGGAGATATGCGCTGGAGAGAAGGGGAATGAAAGTCAGTATGACTAAGACAGAGTACATGTGCATAAATGAGAGGGAAGGCAGTGGAGTGGTGTGGTTGCAGGCAGAAGAGGTGGAGAAGGTGGAGGGAGTATTTTGAGCAGCTGATGAATGAGGAAAATCAGAGAGAGAGAAGGTTGGATGATGTGGAGTTGGTAAAGCAGGATGTAGATAGGATTAGTAAGGAGGAAGTGAGAGCAGCGATTAAGAGGATGAAGAGTGGAAAGTCGGTTGGACCAGATGACATACCTGTAGAAGCATGGAGATGTTTAGGAGAGATGGCAGTGGAGTTTTTAACCAGATTGTTTAACAAGATTCTGGAAGGTGGAAGGATGCCTGAGGAATAGAGAAGGAGTGTGCTGGTACCGATCTTTAAGCATAATGGAGATGTGCAGACCTGCAGTAACTACAGGGGAATTAAGTTGATCAGTCACACCATGAAGTTATGGGAAAGAGTAGTGGAAGCCAGGCTGAGAGAAGAGGTGACCATCTGTGAGCAACAGTATGGTTTCATGCCGAGGAAGAGCACCACAGATGCCTTATTTGCTTTGAGGATGTTGATGGAGAAGTATAGAGAAGGACAGAAGGAATTGCATTGTGTATTTGTGGATTTAGAGAAAGCGTACGACAGGGTGCCGAGAGAGGAGTTCTGGTATTGCATGAGGAAGTCAGGTGTGTCAGAGAAGTATGTGAGGGTGGTGCAGGACATGTATGAGAACAGTGTGACAGCAGTGAAGTGTGCAGTAGGAATGACAGACTGGTTCAGGGTGAGGGTGAGACTACATCAAGGATCGGCCCTGAGCCCTTTCCTGTTTGCAGTGTTGATGGACAGGTTGACGGACGAGGTCAGACAGGAGTCTCCCTGGACTATGATGTTTGCGAATGATATTGTGATATGTGGTGAGAGTAGTGAGCAGGTTGAGAAGAGCCTGGAGAGGTGGAGATATGCGCTGGAGAGAAGGGGAATGAAAGTCAGTATGACTAAGACAGAGTACATGTGCATAAATGAGAGGGAAGGCAGTGGAGTGGTGTGGTTGCAGGCAGAAGAGGTGGAGAAGGTGGAGGAGTTCAGGTACCTGGGGTCAACAGTGCAAACTAATGGAGAGTGTGTTAGAGAAGTAAAGAAAAGAGTGCAGGCAGGGTGGAGTGGGTGGAGAAGAGTGACAGGAGTGATTTGTGATAGTAGGGTATCTGCAAGAATGAAAGGGAAAGTTTATAGGACTGTGGTGAGACCTGCGATGTTGTATGGATTAGAGACAGTGGCATTGAGTAGAAGACAGGAGGTGGAGCTGGAGGTAGCAGAGCTGAAGATGTTAAGGTTTTCGTTGGTAGTGACGAGGATGGACAAGATTAGAAATGAGTTTATTAGAGGGACAGCGCATGTAGGATGTTTTGGTGACAAGGTGAAGGAGGCGAGATTGAGATGGTTTGGACATGTGCAGGGGAGGGACATGAATTATATTGGTAGAAGAATGCTGAGGATGGAGCCACCAGGTAGGAGAAAAAGAGGAAGGCCAAGGAGGAGGTTCATGGATGTGGTGAGGGAAGACATGCAGGTAGTTGTTGTGAAAGAGGCAGATGTAGAGGACAGGGTGGTATGGAGACGGATGATCCGCTGTGGCGACCCCTAATGGGAGCAGCCGAAAGAAGAAGATTTCCTGGTCCCGAAAAAAGACGGTTCTCTCCGTCCTATTCTGGATCTGAGAGTGTTGAACAAACATTTAATAAAATACAATTTCAGAATGTTATCACATGGCTCTCTCATATGTTCGATAAAGCAAAACGATTGGTTTTGCTCGATCGATCTGAGCGATGCTTTTTTTCCACATAAGCATCTATCCTCCGCACATGAAATTCCTTCGTTTCGCCTACAAAGGCGTGTGTTACGAATTCACAGTCCTTCCGTTCGGTTTCGCTCTGAGTCCGAGGACGTTCTGTCTGTGTGTGGGAGGCCAGGATCCTCACATACATAGACGATTGGCTTATTATAGAAGATTCGCGAGAGAAAGTGATTCAAAACACTGCTCGTATGCTCTCACACAACGCTGCGCTCGGTTTCAGAGTCAATGTGAACAAGAGCAATTTCACTCCCGCTCAGGAGGTCATATTCTTCTCAAGCCAATGTGCATCAATGTCTGGGATTAGGCTCTGAGCTGAGGAAATCCTCAGGATTGAGTAAAGGTGTTTATTAGTGAGACTCCTGAGTGGTGTTTTGTTCATCTTCATTAAAGAGAACAGCTTGGACACGGAGTTGGAACAGTGTGTCATGGGGGAAGAAACATGGAAACTGTGCAGCACACACAGAACTTTATGTCAGCGGGTTATTATAGGTGTTGACTAAGCTGTTATTTGCGGTTTATGAACTAAAGTGTAGTAAGACACAATTGTGCAAGTACATCAGAATGCAAAGTACTCAATGTTGCAAGAAAAATTACATTAAGTGTCAACCTCAAATTCACAGGGGGCCAAAATTAAAAACTGGGACGAAATCGCGGGCCAAACTCAATATTTATTGAAAATTTGACTGCAATTGTGCATGTTTTCCGTCTCTCCAGATTTGTAAAGTTGAACCTTTTCATATGGAAACAAACGTAAATTTGAAATAAAACACACATCAGTGGTATTCGTTTTGGTATTATGTCTGTCTCTCTCTATATATAAACCTAATTCCTTTTTAATGTAAATCTTTTTTTCACAGGGCAACAACACAACTAAAAATAATAATAATAATAATAATTTCCTTCAATTAAAAAAAAAGCAATCTTTCAACTATTACCAGTACATGCCTTGGAGTAGAAAAAGGGCATAAAAACATCATTCATTCAAGCTCAGTTTTTACACTCTGATTTACTCTGATGCACATTGGTTCAAGCCAATGTGCATCAATGTCTGGGATTAGGCTCTGAGCTGAGGAAATCCTCAGGATTGAGTGAAGGTGTTTATCAGTGAGACTCCTGAGTGGTGTTTTGTTCACGGAGTTGGAACAGTGTGTCATGGGGGAAGAAACATGGAAACTGTGCAGCAAACACAGAACTTCATGTCAGCGGTTTATAATAGGTGTTGACTAAGCTGTTATTTGCGGTTTATGAACTAAAGTGTAGTAAGACACGATTGTGCAAGTACATCAGAATGCAAAGTACTCAATGTTGCAAGAAAAATTACATTAAGTGTCAACCTCAAATTCACAGGGGGCCAAAATTAAAAACTGGGACGAAATCGCGGGCCAAACTCAATATTTATTGAAAATTTGACTGCAATTGTGCATGTTTTCCGTCTCTCCAGATTTGTAAAGTTAAACCTTTTCATATGGAAACAAACGTAAATTTGAAATAAAACACACATCAGTGGTATTCGTTTCGGTATTATGTCTGTCTCTCTCTATATATAAACCTAATTCCTTTTTAATGTAAATCTTTTTTTCACAGGGCAACAACACAACCAAAAATAATAATAATAATAATCTTCTTCAATTAAAAAAAAAGCAATCTTTCAACTATTACCAGTACATGCCTTGGAGCAGAAAAAGGGCATAAAAACATCATTAATTCAAGCTCAGTTTTTACACTCTGATTTACTCTGATGCACATTGGTTCAAGCCAATGTGCATCAATGTCTGGGATTAGGCTCTGAGCTGAGGAAATCCTCAGGATTGAGTGAAGGTGTTTATCAGTGAGACTCCTGAGTGGTGTTTTGTTCATCTTCATTAAAGAGAACAGCTACACACACAGATATGTGCTGGTGAACACAGAGAGGATGTGAGCAGCTTGGACACGGAGTTGGAACAGTGTGTCATGTGGGAAGAAACATGGAAACTGTGCAGCACACACATACTTTGACTTGAGCGTGTCTCTACACTGGAGTTCAGTCAGCTCCATTTAGAGGTTGGTTGGTGCGCTTCCCACGTCAACCACAAACGGATTACTGAGCAGTTCAAATCTGCATTTCTGGGCTTCAAAGTCGGTAAATCTCCGGGTAAATTCAGAGCTGAGTACGAGGAGTTTTTCAGATGTCTCGACCGATGCACCAACGCACTAACAAAGCATTCTGGGTTCTCTTTCAAACATTCGTTCGGTATCTCACTATGGGAATCGCCTCGGGCGTGACCAATCCTGGAAGCATCAATCACACCACGTCTGTCGGCTGACAGACCAATCACGACAGTAATGCGGGAGTCCCGCCTCCCTATATACACCGCTGTTGGCGGTCCCTGCCTCATTCTCGTTCTCTTCCCCTTGAAGATCCTTTTAGGAAGCTATCCTCAGCAGATCCTCTGGGGGCGGTCGCTTAACTGTTCACAGACAGGCCGTTAAGGTACGTCTCCGAGCGCGGCTGCTTCTTGGGGAGAATATCCACTGTCAAAGCAAATATTCCCTTCTGCTGTTTTCTTTTCACATCGCATCAAGCGAGTATTAGCATTATTGTTCGAGACCCGTTTTCAAAAAGCACGTCGTGGTGATCTCGTTGTTTTCCTTTTTTTCTGGTGATTGCACCTCCGTTATGGCGGCTGCGAGTTCATCCGGGTGCACGGCGGGGAAAGTTCAATCCCGACCGTGTGCATGCGGGTCTACGATTTTAGCAAAAGACTCTCATCCCCTGTGCATCGTGTGCTTAGGAGTTCGGCACGCTCAAACCGTGCTCGCTAACCCCGAGTGCTGCCCGCACTGCGCTCTTTTCCCGTCAAGGGTTCGAGAGCGCCGCCTGCGAGTCGCGGCCGCGAATAAGGGAGACCCGTGTCTCTCTCCGCTGCCCGCGGAGAGGGACGAGGCTGCTTCGCAAGCACAGTGCAGCTGGGGAGAGTTTATGGACGAGGTTTCTCCTGTCCTTCCTTCACTCTTGAATCACACTCTGCTGGATAACAAGGGTGTGGAAGAGGAAGATGATGAGGTCGCTCATTTTTTGGAGGAAGATTTGGAGGACGATGAGGAAGATGCTATCCTCCCTCCTGATCTTCTCTCCAGGCCTGGAAGTGCTACGGGCCCTTCCCCCATGCCAGGTGAACTGGACCTCGTGGAGGTGTGTAAGAGAGCAGCCAAAAACATTCCATCGAATGGCCCTCTCAGCAGGTGCATTCCGACGCTGAGAGGGATTTATACGAAGGGAAGAAGCTGCCATCGCGCACTTCCCCAGTTAAGCAGCTGATTCCTGCTGTACCAGCGTGTGTCACAGAAATGTGTCGTTTTTGGGACAAACCCTTCTCACATAGAGTGCCCGTTAAGGGTTTCTCTAGACTGGAGGTGCACGATATGGAGGCTTTGGGGATGTACAACCCACCCCCCGTAGAGCTGTCGGTGGCTAGCCACCTCCACCCAAATCGACGAGCTGCTCTATCCTCCTCCTCCCCTTCTCTGCCAGGACGTACAGAAAGGCTGTCCGCCTCCCTTTTTCAGAAGATCTACCGCTCCTCGGCCCTGGCGGTTAGAGCTCTGAATGCCACCTTCATGCTCACGACTTACCAGGCAGAGCTCATGGAAGAGATTGGGAGGCAGATTGATGCTGGGTCACCAGATTCAACCTTGTGGGAAGAGATCTGCGTCATTGCAGATCTCAACCTGCGTTCCTCCAGGGGAGCGGTCCAGAGCTGCGGCTGCAGCATGGGCCTTGCTGTGGTAGGCGAAAGGGCCCTGTGGTTGGGTTTGACGGGCTTATCAGAGAGGGAGAAGGTGGATTTCCTTGATGCCCCGATAGAGCCAAAAGCCCTTTTCGGGGCTGTGGTGGCAAATATGCGCCAGCAATGCGACCTTCGCAAGAAGGATGGTGAAGCGTTTGAGGCATGCCTCCCAAGAAAGCCTCCTGCTCGCCCTCCCCAACCCGCACGTTCATATTTCGCCCCTGCATCCAGAGAGAGACAGCCTGGTTTCAGGGCTCCTAGGCAACCCCAACCCCAGCAGTCAATGCGCAGGGAGGCTCGCCAGAAACAGCCCCAGCCCAGGAACAAGACCTCTTTTGCAGAAGCAGCTGCTAGGCATCGCCCAGCGGACCCTCAGGGAGGGAAGAAAAGGTGGGCGACCTAGCCTGTGGTCTGATTTTGGGTCAAAAGAGAGGTGGCAGCAGTCTCGGAGTTTCTGTAGCACCCCTCGACTCATCTCAGGAGTCTTGTCCTCCCCCTCCAGCGAAAAGGCGTTGGGGAGCGTTTCAAAGACTGTGTTCGACGAACGAAATTTCTCCGGTTGGAGTGTTGGCACCAGTTCCCCCAGTGCCCGGAAAGTTACTTCTCCCCTCTCCACCCGCGGGGTTATGCAAGAGAGAGAGCAGAATGTTCCATGTTCGTCCAAATATAATAAAGATTTGTTCTGTGCATCCAGGCAGTGGGCCGAGGGCACAGACGTCTGTGATAAAGAGAAAAGTGAAAAAATCCACACACACAATAAAAAAACTCGAACCAGAGTTGCAACCCCCGGCTCCCCCGCCAGATGGTGCCATCGCGCCGTCTGTCAGCAAGAGCCACAGAGGCCCGCTCTCTGCTCGCGCGGAGAGTTGGCGCGCATGCGCAGTTCGTCATTGGGTGTATTCCACAATACAGCGGGGATATCGCCTGCAATTTGCCGTGAGACCACCGCTTTTCAGCGGCGTGATTTGGTTGACAGCAGAGGGCGAATCTGCTCAGGTTTTGGAGGACGAAATAACCTCCTTACTGAGCAAAGGGGTAATTCGATCGGTGCTGCGAGAGGACAGCCAGCTCGGCTTTTACTCCCGTTATTTTGTCGTTCCCAAGAAAGGGGGGGGTCTCCGTCCCATTCTGGATTTACGGAACCTCAACAAACACCTCAGAAAGTACAAGTTCAAGATGCTCACTTTGAAAGCTTTGTACAGTGTTATTCGTCCCAGAGACTGGTTTACATCTGAAGGACGCGTATTACCACATAAGCATTTATCCGGCACACAGGAAATTCCTGCGCTTTGCCTATCAGGGCACAGCCTACGAATATTTGGCGGTTCCGTTCGGGCTAGCTCTAGCTCCGCGGATCTTTACCAAATGTGTCGAAGCTGCACTGTCACCGCTGAGAGCATCGGGTCTCAGAGTGTCAGCGTATTTGGACGATCTCCTCCTCTGCGCTCCGTCACGGCAGCAAGCGGAGGTGGATACGAGTGTGCTTCTGTCTCACCTGACTGGCTTGGGTTTCAGGATAAACGAGACAAAGAGCTGCTTGGTGCCCACACAGGAAATGATATACCTGGGTCTCAGATTGAACTCAGACCTGTATCAGGCTTTTCTATCGGAAGAGCGCATCAGGTCGGTTCGCAGTTGTCTCTCTCTTTTCCAGAGAGGAAGGAAAGTTCCATTCAGACTCTGTTTACGCCTGCTGGGAGCATTTCCTGTCGCTGCGAGGGACTCATGTGCCGGGAATGTTGAATGCGGGGGCGGATCTCTTGTCCAGGGGAAATCCCCTGTATGGGGAGTGGTCTCTCCATCCTCAGGTGGTGAACCTGTTATGGGAGAGATTCGGCCGGGCCGCCGTAGATCTCTTCGCCTCGCACAAAAACACTCATTGCCCTCCGTTCTTTTCTCTGGCGAGAAACGGTGCACCTATGGGTGTGGATGCGTTAGCCCACCCATGGCCAAACGTTCTGCTTTACGCATTTCCTCCACTAAGTTTGATTGTGCCGACTCTACAAAGAGTAAGAGAAGGCGGTCACTCTGTCATACTAATCGCTCCGAACTGGCCAGGGAAAGTGTGGCTGACGGAGATTTTCCAACTCCTGCACGATCGACCCTGGCCTCTCCCGTTGCGCAGGGATCTCCTCTCGCAAGCGCGCGGAGAGATTTTTCACCCGGCACCAGACAGAGTAGCTCTCTGGGCCTGGCTCGTGAGAGGATGAATCTCAGCGTCGCTGGTTTGCCTCCGAGGGTGATTGAGACGATTCAGAATGCGAGAGCTGCTTCGACGCGCTCTGCGTATGATAGGAAATGGAATGTGTTTGAACTGTGGTGTGCTCAGAGACATATCATCCCTTTTCACTGTTCTGTGTCAGATGTGCTTTTTGCAAGAACTTTTGGATAAGGGCAGGGCTTTTTCAACCGTTAAGGTTTATCTCGCCGCTGTTTCTGCATGCCATGTAGGGATTGACGGTAATACTATCGGTCATCACCTGCTCGTGTGCAGGTTTATGAAGGGAGCGCGGCGTCTGAGCACGTTCTCAAAGCCGCTGGTTCCGCCATGGGATCTGTCAGTGGTCCTGGGCACGCTCTCTCAGTCTCCTTTTGAGCCGATAGGGAGTATTGATTTAAAGCTCCTGTCGCTAAATGGTCGCTTTGTTATTGGCTCTTTCTACCGCGAAGCGGGTTAGTGAACTTCATGCTTTGTCAGTTCATGACTCCTGTATGCGCTTTGCTTCGGATTTCTCGCGAGTGGCTCTCAAGACTAATCCGGCATTTATCCCTAAGGTGAGCGAGTCAGCTTTTGCCTGCAGACAGGTGGATTTGATGGCTTTTCATCCGCCTCCTTTTTCCTCAGCGGAGGAGGAGCGGCTTCACTGTCTGTGTTCTGTCCGTGCGTTAAGTCACAATGTTGACAGGACGAAGGGTTTGAGACGGAGTAATCAGCTGTTTGTTTCATAGGTTGATGCCCGTAAGGGAAGTCCCGTTTCCCGGCAGCGCCTGTCCCATTGGCTCGTGGAGGCTATTATAATGAGTTATGATAGCGTGGGTCTTAACCCTCCGGAGGGACTGAGGGCTCATAGTACCCGAGGCTTTTTAAGGGTGTTTTGATTCAGGACATCTGTGCGGCAGCATGCTGGGCTTCGCCGCACACTTTTGTCCGTTTTTATAGGCTGGATGTCACGTAGCCTTCACTGGCTCATTCCGTCCTGAGTGTGTAATATATATTTGTGTATATATTGTAGGTATGGATATATATACATGTATTTGTTTATATAGATGTGTTTTTGGTCATGTATACGTGTATACGTAAGGGAATGACAACGGGTGATGGAAACATCGTGGTTCGGATGTTTGTCATTTCTCTCACTTTTCCACTCTCTTCAGTGAGAGGGATTATCTCTTTTTATCACATCACTGAGCTGGTTGACACCTGCTTCGGACAGCATATCTGCAATACGGGAGTTGTCTATATCCCATAGTGAGATACCGAACGAATGTTTGAAAGAGAACTTTAGGTTACTTACGTAACCCAGGCTCTGTTAACAGGAGTGAGGTATCTCACCACACTTCACTCCTTGCAGTGCACGGAGAAGAGATATGTGAGAATGAGGCAGGGACCTCCAGCAGCGGTGTATATAGGGAGGCGGGACTCCCGCATCACTGTCGTGATTGGTCTGTCAGCCGACAGACGTGGTGTGATTGATGCTTCCAGGATTGGTCACGCCCGAGGCGATTCCCATAGTGAGATACCTCACCCCTGTTATCAAAGAACCGGGGTTACGTAAGTAACCTAAAGATTTGTAGTATTAGCGGTGTGTGCGCTATATACTGGCGGGCAGCTCTAATACACATTTGATATGATCTCGCGGGCTAAATATAATTACACCGCGGGCCAGATTTGACCCCTGATTTAAAGCATTAAAACGATGATTAAAATCTATCTATCTATCTATCTATCTATCTATCTATCTATCTATCTATCTATCTATCTATCTATCTATCTATCTATCTACAGTGAGAAAAATAAGTATTTGAACACCCTGCTATTTTGCAAGGTGCATGTCCACTGTGAGAGACATAATCTAAAAAGAAAAAATCCAGAAATCACAATATATGATTTTTAAACTATTTATTTGTATGATACAGCTGCAAATAAGTATTTGAACACCTGTCTATCAGCTAGAAATCTGACCCTCAAAGACCTGTTAGTCTGCCTTTAAAATGTCCACCTCCACTACATTTATTATCCTAAATTAAATGCACCTGTTTGAGGTCGTTAGCTGCATAAAGACACCTGTCAACCCCATACAATCAGTAAGAATCCAACTACTAACATGGCCAAGACCAAAGAGCTGTCCAAAGACACTAGAGACAAAATTGTACACCTCCACAAGGCTGGAAAGGGCTACGGGGAAATTGCCAAGCAGCTTGGTGAAAAAGGTCCACTGTTGGAGCAATCATTAGAAAATGGAAGAAGCTAAACATGACTGTCAATCTCCTCGGACTGGGGCTCCATGCAAGATCTCACCTCGTGGGGTCTCAATGATCCTAAGGAAGGTGAGAAATCAGCCCAGAACTACACGGGAGGAGCTGGTCAATGACCTGAAAAGAGCTGGGACCACCGTTTCCAAGGTTACTGTTGGTAATACACTAAGACGTCATGGTTTGAAATCATGCATGGCACGGAAGGTTCCCCTGCTTAAACCCGCACATGTCCAGGCACGTCTTAAGTTTGCCAATGACCATTTGGATGATCCAGAGGAGTCATGGGAGAAAGTCATGTGGTCAGATGGGACCAAAATAGAACTTTTGGGTCATAATTCCACTAAACGTGTTTGGAGGAAGAAGAATGATAAGTACCATCCCAAGAACACCCCCCTACTGTGAAGCATGGGGGTGGTAGCATCATGCTTTGGGGGTGTTTTTCTGCACATGGGACAGGGCAACTGCACTGTATTAAGGAGAGGATGACCGGGGCCATGTATTGCGAGATTTTGGGGAACAACCTCCTTCCCTTAGTTAGAGCATTGAAGATAGGTCGAGGCTGGGTCTTCCAACATGACAATGACCCGAAGTGCAAACCTGGTGAAAAACTACAGGAAACGTTTGACCTCTGTAAGTGCAAACAAAGGCTACTGTACCAAATATTAACATTGACTTTCTCAGGTGTTCAAATACTTATTTGCAGCTGTATCAAACAAATAAATAGTTACAAAATCATACATTGTGATTTCTGGATTTTTTTTTTTTCGATTATGTCTCTCACAGTGGATATGCACCTATGATGACAATTTCAGACACCTCCATGATTTCTAAGTGGGAGAACCTGCAAAATAGCAGGGTGTTCAAATACCTATTTTCCTCACTGTATATATATATATATATATATATATATATATATATATATATATATATATATATATATATATATATATATATATATATATATATATATATATATATATATATATATATATATATCAGCACCACAATGTCTTAATCGACAATCTCAAGTAGTTCAACTACTTTATAAACCTGACAGTTGGCTAGCTGAATATAAATCACCAGAGCTGTCAGATGCCCCACCTTAAAATCAATCTTGCCAAAGCTGACCCAACTCTATCACAACTAGAGTTCCTATTGTATTTACAAGAGAATAAGCCAAGTTTTAGTAGATAGCTGGACATCAATAAATGGCCAAAAGCAATTGAGTCCCATCATGATAAATATCACTTAGGTATGAGCTATAAGTATAATGTCAGAAAATGCTCTATTTTAGACCAATAATTTTTAGTCAGTTGGTGTGAACATTTTAAGTGGAATGTAATCTTGGCCCATGTGCTACAGATGTAGATATGCAGAGACACCATGCAGAGTAATATAGTGGCCTCCATGTGGTCTGCTGATATCAGACAGGGCACCAGTCTGCGCAGTAAGAATCCCCGCAAACACATTGTGAGATCAAACATGCTTAGGACACCGCTCAGACTGCAGCTCCATGGTGTCCGCCAGCACAGGCTATCTCAGGCAGACCCCCGGTGCCGGAGCACATGGCGTGATTTTTTTGAAGCTTAGCTTAAGCTACACCTGTACACAAATCAGCCTGATTTCACAGAGGTGTGAAATTTAGATATAAGATGAGGAACAGCAAGTGTCCTCTTGCTGTAACATCTAATAATCAGGATAACCTAATCGCAGATTGTGACACACCAAAATCCTTATTTTCTACCACATGCTGCCATCTATATCCGTAACCTACTTTATTTTATATAGTGACAATAGCAGATGTCATGAACTTCAAGTCAGCGGTTTATTATAGGTGTTGACTAAGCTGTTATTTGAGGTTTATGAACTAAAGTGTAGTAAGACACGATTGTGCAAGTACATCAGAATGCAAAGTAACTCAATGTTGCAAAAAAAATTACATGAAGTGTCAAACTCAAATTCACAGTGGGCCAAAATGAAATACTTGGACGAAATCGCAGGCCAAACTCAATATTTATTGAAAATTTGACTGCAATTGTGCATTTTTTCTGTCTCTCCAGATGTGTAAAGTTGAACCTTTTCATATGGAAACAAACTTAGGTTTTGCATACATATTGAATCTGGAACAACTTTAGGTTACTTACGTAACCCCGGTTCTCTGATAACAGGAGTGAGGTATCCCACTATGGGAATCGCCTCGGGCGTAACCAATCCTGGAAGCATCAATCACACCACGTCTGTCGGCTGACAGACCAATCACGACAGTGATGCTGGAGTCCCGCCTCCCTATATACACCGCTGCTGGCGGTCCCTGCCTCATTCTCACATATCTCTTCTCCGTGCACTTCATCATCCGTTGTCATTCCCTATCATATACACGTACAAATACACCAATAAACATATACACATATATACATATATATATATATATATATACATAAAAATCCATATATACACTATTATAACTTAATATAGCCTCCACGAGCCAATGGGACAGGCGCTGCCAGGTGTTGGAAATTTCTTGTCCTCCTAGACCGAGTGGCTTCAGACTGTAGTTGGTACTTACACAATCAATGTAGAATAGTCTCTTTAAAAGAAGCCAAGACACTAGGATGAGTAGAGTAAAGGTAGAGTTTTTTTGCCGCAAACCACAATCAACCCGAGAGCATCCGCATGTCATGACATCGATGGTCTGACCACACCTGGCATTTCCTGTGTTTTTATACGTTTTTGACCATTAACATTGATAACACCCCAAACTTGTGCCCTCCTCAGTTGCCATCAGTTATTACCATTATTGGAAATTTTTAGACGTTAAACAGTCCCCTGAATATTTTTAGCCCTCATTAACATTCAAATATTCCACATGCAAAGGCCCATTCACATTGCCTTAAATGGGTTAAACAACAAAACAACAAAAGTGGGGACATATCCCACTGTTTTCATTTCCTTATTTTACTTTGCTTGGTGGATATCATTTTGATCATGCATGAGTACTCCAATCATATTTTATTTCATAAATCATGCTATAGTGATAGTTTACTAATGATTACTATTCTTTTTCTTTCCCTTTTACATTATGAATGTGTTAATGACTTTAGTACCTTTGCATATGCTTGTTAGTACTTTTAAGTGCAACCCTACCTCTATTTTTACATACTGTTAATAATTTAAGCAAGAAGTCCAGAATTTTATTAGCTCTAAGTGTATTTTTCGTTTCTTTTAGCTAAGCAACGTCTCTGCACGGCGCCAGGCGCCCCGCAATCCCCTGTCTCCCTCCGGCTTCTCCAGCCTAAAGCAGAGATACGGTTCTACGATACTAACCCAGGTTGCTATTGATTATTCATTTTTCATGAAGACTGTGATGTCAGCCTCATCTTCCCCCGATCCAAATTGCGTCACTGTTGAAGACAGTGATGATGATGATGATGATGATGATGATGATGATTCCTATGCCGGTGAATGTAGCCTTAATTACAACAACCGTGCTTGGGTTGATGACATCGACAACATCAGTGACCGTTCCGATAGCGACCAGGAGCTGCCCGAGAGCAAGAGGGCCTGAGAGGGGTAGATTACACCGAAAATGCGCTATTCCCTTTTTTCTTTGCTTTTCTGTTTTTGGTCTAGTCTGCTTGGTACGAGCTCTGCGGAAGATATGTTATCACCTTTTATGGCATTATCAATAAACTTCCCCATTCCAGACTCCTACTGTGTCTGCATGTGTTATTTTTGCCTATGAGAGGTGGGGCTTTTATCACGTGTTGTTATTGAGTGTCATATGAACTATGGGACTTTCCTATGGGTTATGTTTACTCGAACACAATTAAGCTAATATTTAATCCTACATTCTCCCCTTTGCGGATTTAAATCGGCAATAAATACGCCACTGTCACTGTAACTGCCCGCTTTACACTCCTACATTCCCCACAATGCATAAACAACAAGGGAGCGCCGGGTGCCCGAAAAGCCCGTGCAGAGACAAAAGACGTGTATATATATATATATATATATATATATATATATATATATATATATTTCTTTGTCCTACGTAAAACCGAGCGAGGAAAGTCTGTGGGAAGAGAAAACAGCCACTTGTGTAACTGTGGGTTCATGGAAGTCCAGAGCAAAATCTCACCCACCCACATGGAGACGTCAGAAACAGAGAACGACTGAATTAAGTCTTCTGTCATTAGAAAAGCATGTTGAAAAAATGAGAGATAAGGTTCTGCAAGGAGAAGTGAACGACGACACACAAATGTCGATTTTACTAGTCTGAGCTGAAGCTAGCTGAATATAAATCACCAGAGCTGTCAGATGCCCCACCTTAAAAATCAATCTTGCCAAAGCTGACCCAACTCTATCACAACTAGAGTTCCTTTTGTTTTTACAAGAGAATAAGCCAAGTTTTAGTAGATAGCTGGACATCAATAAATGGCCAAAAGCAATTGAGTCCCATCATGATAAATATCACTTAGGTATGAGCTATAAGTATAATGTCAGAAAATGCTCTATTTTAGACCAAGAATTTTTAGTCAGTTGGTGTGAACATGTTAAGTGGAATGTAATCTTTACCCATGTGCTACAGATGTACATATGCAGAGACACCATGCAGAGTAATATAGTGTATATCTGGCCTCCATGTGGTCTGCTGATATCAGACAGGGCACCAGTCTGCGCAGTAAGAATCCCCGCAAACACATTGTGAGATCAAACATGCTTAGGACACCGCTCAGACTGCAGCTCCATGGTGTCCGCCAGCACAGGCTATCTCAGGCAGACCCCCGGTGCCGGAGCACATGGCGTGATTTTTTTAAAGCTTAGCTTAAGCTACACCTGTACACAAATCTGCCTGATTTCACAGAGGTGTGAAATTTAGATATAAGATGAGGAACAGCAAGTGTCCTCTTGCTGTAACATCTAATAATCAGGATAACCTAACCGCAGATTGTGACACACCAAAATCCTTATTTTCTACCACATGCTGCCAACTATATCTGTAACCTACTTTATTTTATATAGTGACAATAGCAGATGTCATGAACTTCAAGTCAGCGGTTTATTATAGGTGTTGACTAAGCTGTTATTTGCGGTTTATGAACTAAAGTGTAGTAAGACACGATTGTGCAAGTACATCAGAATGCAAAGTAACTCAATGTTGCAAAAAAAATTACATGAAGTGTCAAACTCAAATTCACAGTGGGCCAAAATTAAAAACTTGGACGAAATCGCAGGCCAAACTCAATATTTATTGAAAATTTGACTGCAATTGTGCATTTTTTCTGTCTCTCCAGATGTGTAAAGTTGAACCTTTTCAAATGGAAACAAACTTAGGTTTTGCATACATATTGAATCTGGAACAACTTTAGGTTACTTACGTAACCCTGGTTCTCTGATAACAGGAGTGAGGTATCCCACTATGGGGATCGCCTCGGGCGTGACCAATCCTGGAAGCATCAATCACACCACGTCTGTCGCCTGACAGACCAATCACGACAGTGATGCTGGAGTCCCGCCTCCCTATATACACCGCTGCTGGCGGTCCCTGCCTCATTCTCACATATCCCTTCTCCATGCACTTCATCATCCGTTGTCATTCCCTATCATATACACGTACAAATACACCAATAAACATATACACATATATACATATATATACATAAACATCCATATATATATATATATATATATATATATATATATATATATATATATATATATATATATATTACAAACTCAGGACGGAATGAGCCAGCAAAGGCTTCGTGACGACCAGCCTATAAAAACGGACAAAATTGTGCAGCGAAGCCCAGCATGCTGCCGCACAAATGTCCTGAATCGAAACGCCTTTAGAAAGCGCCAACGAAGTGGCCAAGCCTTGGGTACTATGAGCCCCCAGTCCTCCTGGAGGATTAAGACCCACGCTATTATAACTTAATATAGCCTCCACGAGCCAATGGGACAGGCGCTGCCAGGTGTTGGAAATTTCTTGTCCTCCTAGACCAAGTGGCTTCAAACTGTAGTTGGGACTTACACAATCAATGTAGAATAGTCTCTTCAAAAGAAGCCAAGACACTAGGATGAGTAGAGTTAAGGTAGAGTTTTTTGCGGCAAACCACAATCAACCCGAGAGCATCCGCATGTCATGACATCGATGGTCTGACCACACCTGGCATTTCCTCGTGTTTTTATACGTTTTTGACCATTAACATTGATAACACCCCAAACTTGTGCCCTCCTCAGTTGCCATCAGTTATTACCATTATTGGAAATTTTTAGACGTTAGACCGTCCCCCGAGTTTTTTTAGCCCTCATTAACATTCAAATATTCCACATGCAAAGGCCCATTCACATTGCCTTAAATGGGTTAAACAACAAAACAACAAAGGTGGGGACATATCCCACTGTTTTCATTTCCTTATTTAACTTTGCTTGGTGGATATCATTCTGATCATGTGTGAGTACTCCACTCATATTTTATTTCATAAATCATGCTATAGTGATAGTTTACTAATGATTACTATTCTTTTTCTTTCCCTTTTACATTATGAATGTGTTAATGACTTTAGTACCTTTGCATGTGCTTGTTAGTACTTTTAAGTGCAACCCTACCTCTATTTTTACATACTGTTAATAATTTGAGCAAGAAGCCCAGGCCTTTATTAGCTCTAAGTGTATTTTTCATTTGTTTTAGCTAAGCAACGTCTCTGCACGGCGCCAGGCGCCCCGCAATCCCCTGTCTCCCTCCGGCTTCTCCAGCCTAAAGCAGAGATACCGTTCTACGATACTAACCCAGGTTGCTATTGATTATTCATTTTTCATGGAGACTGTGATGTCAGCCTCATCTTCCCCCGATCCAAATTGCGTCACTGTTGAAGACAGTGATGATGATGATGATGATTCCTATGCCGGTGAATGTAGCCTTAATTACAACAACCGTGCTTGGGTTGATGACATTGACAACATCAGTGACCGTTCGATAGCGACCAGGAGCTGCCCGAGCAAGAGGGCCTGAGAGGGTAGATTACACGAAAATGCGCTATTCCCTTTTTCTTTGCTTTTCTGTTTTGGTCTAGTCTGCTTGGTACGAGCTCTGGAAGATATGTTATCACCTTTATGGCATTATCAATAAACTTCCCATTCCAGACTCCTACTGTGTCTGCATGTGTTATTTTGCCTATGAGAGGTGGGGCTTTTATCACGTGTTGTTATTGAGTGTCATATGAACTATGGGACTTTCCTATGGTTTATGTTTACTCGAACACAATTAAGCTAATATTTAATTCTACATTCTCCCGTTGATTTAAATCCATAATAAATACGCCACTGTCACTGTAACCGCCCGCTTTACACTCCTACATTCCCCACAATGCATAAACAACAAGGGAGCGCCGGGTGCCCGAAAAGCCAGTGCAGAGACAAAATACGGAGATATATATATATATATATATATATATTTCTTTGTCCTACGTAAAACCGAGCGAGGAAAGTCTGTGGGAAGAGAAAACAGCCACTTGCGTAACTGTGGGTTCATGGAAGTCCAGAACAAAATCTCACCCACCCACATGGGGATGTCAGAAACAGAGAACGACTGAATTAAGTCTTCTGTCAAGAGAAAAGCATGTTGAAAAAATGAGAGATAAGGTTCTGCAAGGAATAGTGAACGACGACACACAAATGTCGATTTTACTAGTCTGAGCTGAAGCTAGCTGAATATAAATCACCAGAGCTGTCAGATGCCCCACCTTAAAAATCAATCTTGCCAAAGCTGACCCAACTCTATCACAACTAGAGTTCTTTTTTTTTACAAGAGAATAAGCTAAGTTTTAGTAGATAGCTGGACATCAATAAATGGCCAAAAGCAATTGAGTCCCATCATGATAAATATCACTTAGGTATGAGCTATAAGTACAATGTCAGAAAATGCTCTATTTTAGACCAAGAATTTTTAGTCAGTTGTTGTGAACATGTTAAGTGGAGTGTAATCTTGGCCCATGTGCTACAGATGTAGATATGCAGAGACACCATGCAGAGTAATATAGTGTATATCTGGCCTCCATGTGGTCTGCTGATATCAGACAGGGCACCAGTCTGCGCAGTAAGAATCCCTGCAAACACATTGTGAGATCAAACATGCTTAGGACACCGCTCAGACTGCAGCTCCATGGTGTCTGCCAGCACAGGCTATCTCCGGCAGACCCCGGTGCCGGAGCACATGGCGTGAACTTTTTGAAGCTTAGCTTAAGCTACACCTGTACACAAATCAGCCTGATTTCACAGAGGTGTGAAATTTAGATATAAGATGACATTTACATTTACATTTGCGGCATTTAGCAGACGCCCTTATCCAGAGCGACGTACAAACGTGCTTTAAATCTCTAGTAGTGAATAAATCTACACTGGTACGCAAGAATACAAACTCAATATAAATATAACTCGAATTCTACAAACTTGGAAAGTGCTAATTTAGGTATTTCAGGAAGAGGTAGGTCTTCAGTCGTCGCTTAAAGATAATCAGGGACTCTGCTGTACGGACATCTAGGGGAAGTTCATTCCACCACCTCGGTGCCAGAACAGAGAAGAGCCTTGAATTGTACTTACCTCTCATTCTGAGAGAAGGTGGTACCAGTCGAGCAGTGCTGGAGGATCTCAGACAGCGTGGTGCAGTGCGAGATGTGATGAGGTCACTGAGGTAAGATGGTGCTGGTCCATTTTGGCCTTGTAGGCAAGCATCAGTGTTTTGAATCTGATACGTGCAGCTACTGGAAGCCAGTGAAGGAGCGCAGCAGTGGGGTGGTGTGGGAAAACTTGGGCTGATTGAACACAAGTCGTGCAGCTGCGTTTTGGATCATTTGCAGTGGACGAATAGCGTTCAGGGGAAGACCTGCCAGCAGAGAGTTGCAGTAGTCCAGTCTTGAAATGACAAGAGACTGAACAAGCAACTGGGCAGCCTGTATGGACAGAAATGGTCGAATCCTTCGGATGTTATAGAGAAGAAATCGACAAGAACGAGCAACATTAGCGACATGTGGGAAAAAGGACAGTTCATTGTCCATAGTTACCCTCAAGGTTACGAGCAGTGGCTGAAGGGGAGAGCAGAAAATCATGAAGTGTTATTTGTAGATCTTGACCTGGAGATGAATCACCTGGGATGACCAGCAGTTCTGTTTTGCTGGGGTTGAGTTTAAGTTGGTGAGCCCTCGATGAGGAACAGCAAGTGTCCTCTTGCTGTAACATCTAATAATCAGGATAACCTAACCGCAGATTGTGACACACCAAAATCCTTATTTTCTACCACATGCTGCCATCTATATCCGTAACCTACTTTATTTTATATAGTGACAATAGCAAATGACATGAACTTCAAGTCAGCGGTTTATTATAGGTGTTGACTAAGCTGTTATTTGCGGTTTATGAACTAAAGTGTAGTAAGACACGATTGTGGAAGTACATCAGAATGCAAAGTAACTTTAGGTTACTTACATAACCCCGGTTCTCTGATAACAGGAGTGAGGTATACCACTATGGGAATCGCCTCGGGCGTGACCAATCCTGGACGCATCAATCACACCACGTCTGTCGGCTGACAGACCAATCACGACAGTGATGCTGGAGTCCCGCCTCCCTATATACACCGCTGCTGGCGGTCCCTGCCTCATTCTCACATATCTCTTCTCCGTGCACTTCATCATCCGTTGTCATTCCCTATCATATACACGTACAAATACACCAATAAACATATACACATATATACATATATATACATAAAAATCCATATATATATATATATATATATATATATATATATATATATATATATATATATATATATATATATATATAACGTCTCTGCACGGTGCCAGGCGCCCCGCAATCCCCTGTCTCCCTCCGGCTTCTCCAGCCTAAAACAGAGATACCGTTCTACGATACTAACCCAGGTTGCTATTGATTATTCATTTTTCATGGAGACTGTGATGTCAGCCTCATCTTCCCCCGATCCAAATTGCGTCACTGTTGAAGACAGTGATGATGATGATGATGATGATGATGATGATTCCTATGCCGGTGAATGTAGCGAAGCCCAGCATGCTGCCGCACAAATGTCCTGAATCGAAACGCCTTTAGAAAGCGCCAACGAAGTGGCCAAGCTTTGGGTACTATGAGCCCCCAGTCCTCCTGGAGGGTTAAGACCCACGCTATTATAACTTAATATAGCCTCCACGAGCCAATGGGACAGGCGCTGCCAGGTCCAGGTGTTGGAAATTTCTTGTCCTCCTAGACCGAGTGGCTTCAGACTGTAGTTGGGACTTACACAATCAATGTAGAATAGTCTCTTCAAAAGAAGCCAAGACACTAGGATGAGTAGAGTAAAGGTAGAGTTTTTTGCGGCAAACCACAATCAACCCGAGAGCATCCGCATGTCATGACATCGATGGTCTGATCACACCTGGCATTTCCTCGTGTTTTTATAAGTTTTTGACCATTAACATTGATAACACCCCAAACTTGTGCCCTCATCAGTTGCCATCAGTTATTACCATTATTGGAAATTTTTAGACGTTAAACCGTCCCCCGAGTATTTTTAGCCCTCATTAACATTCAAATATTCCACATGCAAAGGCCCATTCACATTGCCTTAAATGGGTTAAACAACAAAACAACAAAGGTGGGGACATATCCCACTGTTTTCATTTCCTTATTTTACTTTGCTTGGTGGATTTCATTCTGATCATGCGTGAGTACTCCACTCATATTTTATTTCATAAATCATGCTATAGTGATAATTTACTAATGATTACTATTCTTTTTCTTTCCCTTTTACATTATGAATGTGTTAATGACTTGAGTACCTTTGAATATGCTTGTTAGTACTTTTCAGTGCAACCCTACCTCTATTTTTACATACTGTTAATAATTTGAGCAAGAAGCCCAGGCCTTTATTAGCTCTAAGTGTATTTTTCGTTTCTTTTAGCTAAGCAACGTCTCTGCACGGCGCCAGGCGCCCCGCAATCCCCTGTCTCCCTCCGGCTTCTCCAGCCTAAAGCAGAGATACCGTTCTACGATACTAACCCAGGTTGCTATTGATTATTCATTTTTCATGGAGACTGTGATGTCAGCCTCATCTTCCCCCGATCCAAATTGCGTCACTGTTGAAGACAGTGATGATGATGATGATGATGATGATGATTCCTATGCCGGTGAATGTAGCCTTAATTACAACAACCGTGCTTGGGTTGATGACATCGACAACATCAGTGACCGTTCCGATAGCGACCAGGAGCTGCCCGAGAGCAAGAGGGCCTGAGAGGGGTAGATTACACCGAAAATGCGCTATTCCCTTTTTTCTTTGCTTTTCTGTTTTTGGTCTAGTCTGCTTGGTACGAGCTCTGCGGAAGATATGTTATCACCTTTTATGGCATTATCAATAAACTTCCCCATTCCAGACTCCTACTGTGTCTGCATGTGTTATTTTTGCCTATGAGAGGTGGGGCTTTTATCACGTGTTGTTATTGAGTGTCATATGAACTATGGGACTTTCCTATGGGTTATGTTTACTCGAACACAATTAAGCTAATATTTAATCCTACATTCTCCCCTTTGCGGATTTAAATCCGCAATAAATATGCCACTGTCACTGTAACCGCCCGCTTTACACTCCTACATTCCCCACAATGCATAAACAACAAGGGAGCGCCGGGTGCCCGAAAAGCCCGTGCAGAGACAAAAGACGGATATACAGTTGTGTTCAAAATTATTCAACCCCCAATGCTGTAAATGGTTTTAGGGAATTTAGTGTACAATTGTAATTGTATTCAGAATGAAATCCTACAAGGACTTCTTAAAGAACCATATGCAACTAAAATGACATCAATTAGTTTTGTAATACAGTAGTAAATGTTTCTTTTGTGAATTCTTCATTGACATAATTATTCAACCCCTTAAAGACTACCACTCTGAAGAACAGAGGTTCAATGAAGTGTTTTCAATCAGGTATTGAAAACACCTGTGGATATCAGGGAGCAGCAATAAAGCCTAATAAGCACCAATTAGGCAGCTTTAAAATGACTGTGATACTCAGCTCCTTCTAGACATTTACTGGTGTGGTTACAAACATGGTGAGGTCAAGAGAATGGTCCAGGAAGACAAGAGAACAGGTGATTACTCTTCACAGGAAGGGCAATGGCTATAAGAAGATTGCAAAGATGTTAAACATACCAAGAGACACCATAGGAAGCATCATTCGCAAATTCAAGGCAAAGGGCACTGTTGAAACGCTACCTGGTCGTGGCAGAAAGAAGATGCTGACTTCGACTGCTGTGCGCTACCTGAAGTGTAGAGTGGAGAAAAGTCCCCGTGTGACTGCTGAGGAACTGAGAAAAGATTTGTCAGATGTGGGTACTGAAGTTTCTGCTCAGACAATACGGCGCACCCTGCGTAATGAAGGCCTCCATGCCAGAACTCCCAGGCGCACCCCCTTGCTGTCCCCAAAGAATAAGAAGAGTCGACTGCAGTATGCCAAAAGTCATGTGGACAAACCACAGAAGTTTTGGGATAGTGTTCTGTGGACTGATGAAACAAAATTAGAACTGTTTGGGCCCATGGATCAACGCTATGTTTGGAGGAGGAAGAACAAGGCCTATGAAGAAAAGAACACCTTGCCTACTGTGAAGCATGGCGGGGGGTCAATCATGCTTTGGGGCTGTTTTGCTCTGCAGGTACTGGGAAGCTTCAGCGTGTGCAAGGTACCATGAATTCTCTTCAGTACCAGGAGATATTGGATGACAATGTGATGCAGTCCGTCACAAACCTGAGGCTTGGAAGACGTTGGACCTTTCAACAGGACAATGATCCCAAGCATACCTCCAAGTCCACTAGAGCATGGTTGCAGATTAAAGGCTGGAACATTTTGAAGTGGCCATCGCAGTCACCAGACTTAAATCCGATTGAGAACCTCTGGTGGGACTTAAAGAAAGCAGTTGCAGTGCGCAAGCCTAAGAATGTGACTGAACTGGAGGCTTTTGCCCATGATGAATGGGCGAAGATACCCGTAGATCGCTGCAAGACACTTGTGTCAAGCTATGCTTCACGTTTAAAAGCTGTTATAACTGTAAAAGGATGTTGTACTAAGTACTAAGATTGAATGTCACTTGGGGGTTGAATAAAACTGATAATGATGTGAGCTCAGAAAAGACATTTGTGGTTATTTCATTATAAATGTTATGTTATATTTGTCTGACCTACACGTGCCTCTTTGATTTAATTGTAAGCAGGATGACTGAATGATCATAATCAATGTCAAACCGACCAAAACAATCAATTTCAGTGGGGGTTGAATAATTTTGAACACAACTGTATATATATATTTCTTTGTCCTACGTAAAACCGAGCGAGGAAAGTCTGTGGGACGAGAAAACAGCCACTTGCGTAACTGTGGGTTCATGGAAGTCCAGAGCAAAATTTTACCGACCCACATGGAGACGTCAGAAACAGAGAACGACTAAATTAAGTCTTCTGTCAAGAGAAAAGCATGTTGAAAAAATGAGAGATAAGGTTCTGCAAGGAAAAGTGAACGACGACACACAAATGTCGATTTTACTAGTCTGAGCTGAAGCTAGCTGAATATAAATCACCAGAGCTGTCAGATGCCCCACCTTAAAAATCAATCTTGCCAAAGCTGACCCAACTCTATTACAACTAGAGTTCCTTTTGTTTTTACAAGAGAATAAGCCAAGTTTTAGTAGATAGCTGGACATCAATAAATGGCCAAAAGCAACTGAGTCCCATCATGATAAATATCACTTAGGTATGAGCTATAAGTACAATGTCAGAAAATGCTCTATTTTAGACCAAGAATTTTTAGTCAGTTGGTGTGAACATGTTAAGTGGAATGTAATCTTGGCCCATGTGCTACAGATGTAGATATGCAGAGACACCATGCAGAGTAATATAGTGTATATCTGGCCTCCATGTGGTCTGCTGATATCAGACAGGGCACCAGTCTGCGCAGTAAGAATCCCCGCAAACACATTGTGAGATCAAACATGCTTAGGACACCGCTCAGACTGCAGCTCCATGGTGTCCGCCAGCACAGGCTATCTCAGGCAGACCCCCGGTGCCGGAGCACATGGCGTGATTTTTTTTAAGCTTAGCTTAAGCTACACCTGTACACAAATCAGCCTGATTTCACAGAGGTGTGAAATTTAGATATAAGATGAGGAACAGCAAGTGTCCTCTTGCTGTAACATCTAATAATCAGGATAACCTAATCGCAGATTGTGACACACCAAAATCCTTATTTTGTACCACATGCTGACATCTATATCCGTAACCTACTTTATTTTATATAGTGACAATAGCAGATGTCATGAACTTCAAGTCAGCGGTTTATTATAGGTGTTGACTAAGCTGTTATTTGCGGTTTATGAACTAAAGTGTAGTAAGACACGATTGTGCAAGTACATCAGAATGCAAAGTAACTCAGTGTTGCAAGAAAAATTACATGAAGTGTCAAACTCAAATTCACAGTGGGCCAAAATTAAAAACTTGGACGAAATCGCAGGCCAAACTCAATATTTATTGAAAATTTGACTGCAATTGTGCATTTTTTCTGTCTCTCCAGATGTGTAAAGTTGAACCTTTTCATATGGAAACAAACTTAGGTTTTGCATACATATTGAATCTGGAACAACTTTAGGTTACTTACGTAACCCCGGTTCTCTGATAACAGGAGTGAGGTATCCCACTATGGGAATCGCCTCGGGCGTGACCAATCCTGGAAGCATCAATCACACCACGTCTGTCGGCTGACAGACCAATCACGACAGTGATGCTGGAGTCCCGCCTCCCTATATACACCGCTGCTGGCGGTCCCTGCCTCATTCTCACATATCTCTTCTCCGTGCACTCCATCATCCGTTGTCATTCCCTATCATATACACGCATAAATACACCAATAAACATATACACATATATACATATATATATATACATAAACATCCATATATATATATATATATATATATATATATATATATATATATATATATATATATATATATATATATATATATTCCGTCCTGAGTTTGTAATTTATATATATATATATATATATATATATATATATATATATAAATTACAAACTCAGGACGGAATGAGCCAGCAAAGGCTTCATGACAACCAGCCTATAAAAACGGACAAAAGTGTGCAGCGAAGCCCAGCATGCTGCCGCACAAATGTCCTGAATCGAAACGCCTTTAGAAAGCGCCAACGAAGTGGCCAAGCTTTGGGTACTATGAGCCCCCAGTCCTCCTGGAGGGTTAAGACCCACGCTATTATAACTTAATATAGCCTCCACGAGCCAATGGGACAGGCGCTGCCAGGTCCAGGTGTTGAAATTTCTTGTCCTCCTAGACCGAGTGGCTTCAGACTGTAGTTGAGACTTACACAATCAATGTAGAATAGTCTCTTCAAAAGAAGCCAAGACACTAGGATGAGTAGAGTAAAGGTAGAGTTTTTTGCGGCAAACCACAATCAACCCGAGAGCATCCGCATGTCATGACATCGATGGTCTGATCACACCTGGCATTTCCTCGTGTTTTATACGTTTTGACCATTAACATTGATAACACCCCAAACTTGTGCCCTCATCAGTTGCCATCAGTTATTACCATTATTGGAAATTTTTAGACGTTAAACCGTCCCAGTATTTTTAGCCCTCATTAACATTCAAATATTCCACATGCAAAGGCCCATTCACATTGCCTTAAATGGGTTAAACAACAAAACAACAAAGGTGGGGACATATCCCACTGTTTTCATTTCCTTATTTTACTTTGCTTGGTGGATTTCATTCTGATCATGCGTGAGTACTCCACTCATATTTTATTTCATAAATCATGCTATAGTGATAATTTACTAATGATTACTATTCTTTTTCTTTCCCTTTTACATTATGAATGTGTTAATGACTTGAGTACCTTTGAATATGCTTGTTAGTACTTTTCAGTGCAACCCTACCTCTATTTTTACATACTGTTAATAATTTGAGCAAGAAGCCCAGGCCTTTATTAGCTCTAAGTGTATTTTTCGTTTCTTTTAGCTAAGCAAAGTCTCTGCACGGCGCCAGGCGCCCCGCAATCCCCTGTCTCCCTCCGGCTTCTCCAGCCTAAAGCAGAGATACCGTTCTACAATACTAACCCAGGTTGCTATTGATTATTCATTTTTCATGGAGACTGTGATGTCAGCCTCATCTTCCCCCGATCCAAATTGCGTCACTGTTGAAGACAGTGATGATGATGATGATGATGATGATGATTCCTATGCCGGTGAATGTAGCCTTAATTACAACAACCGTGCTTGGGTTGATGACATCGACAACATCAGTGACCGTTCCGATAGCGACCAGGAGCTGCCCGAGAGCAAGAGGGGCTGAGAGGGGTAGATTACACCGAAAATGCGCTATTCCCTTTTTTCTTTGCTTTTCTGTTTTTGGTCTAGTCTGCTTGGTACCAGCTCTGCGGAAGATATGTTATCACCTTTTATGGCATTATCAATAAACTTCCCCATTCCAGACTCCTACTGTGTCTGCATGTGTTATTTTTGCCTATGAGAGGTGGGGCTTTTATCACGTGTTGTTATTGAGTGTCATATGAACTATGGGACTTTCCTAGTTCAGTGTCCGCAATGTAGATATGTCTGCTAATAGAATGAAGCCAAGTATATTTTGAAACCAGAATAGATGCATGGTGAATCAAATCACGCATAGTCAAATCACGCGTAGCTCTCCTCAATCAGCGTAGTCCAGGAATGAAGCTCAAGGCGCACTGGATCGGCGGGGTGTCGGCTAATCAGGAGTGCTCCATCTATGATCGGAAACTTGCGTAGGACAGCATAGCAGACTGGACAGAGGAAGTGATCAAAGTCGAACACATCAGCTGTGCCCCGTGATCGACATGGGCACACACGGCAAGGGAACAACCTTTTGTCCATCGGTGAAATGGCCTTGGCTCCAGGAAACGCGGCCAGTGCTGGGCAGGTCCAAACTGCATACCTGCACAGAGAACTTTAAACAGGGAACAACACAGCTTCGGATAGTAGAAGCAGAGAAGAAGAGAGCAAAGTAAACAAGCGAGCGAGGGAGGGGAAACACGAATCTACAGGGAGGACAAACGATTTGGGGGGTCAGGTCGGGGGTACACATTTTCATATTCACTATCAGCTTGGTCGGAAACATGTACAGGATCAGAGGACTGCGTGGGGATCCTAGCCTCCCTAGGAATTAGTACCATATATTTCCTATGGTTCGGGTAATCAGGGAGCTGACAATATTTTGGAGAATTGGAAGACAGCAGCAGAAAAGGAGGAAAGTGCAAAGTAAAGCAACAACTATGGTGAGGCCTAGACGGGTCAATGAGGAAGTCCAATCGGCAGAGAAAAACCATGCCCACCACCCGGTTCAAGCAACATTAGTGTGGTTAATGTGCTCTTCTTTAAGTTTCTTCATGTGATCTAGGACGGTACTCAAGGCTCCCTGATCACCGGTATGCAATGGAATAATCGTGCAACATTCATCACCTATGAGCTTACAGACACCATCATGGGGGGCCATTATGGAATCCAATATAAATTTGTTTTGAACTGCCATTATAGTAGTAGCATGTAATTGACCTTTGATTAAATCTAACGCGGCAACCGTGTAATTAATAAAACGCTGCTGATTATACCATATGTAATTTATCCAGTGGGAATTGCGCATTATCTGAGCCCAGGGGAGCAAGGCGGTTAGTGCAGTTGCCCCCAAAGAGTCCATGGCCAAATGTTCATTGGGAACGCCTATGGGTGCCCCTCGCCAATCCATTTTGGTAGTAGGGTCTTTTTTCCATTGAGGGAACAAGCAGACATTTGAACTATCTTCAGAGATATATTTTTACGCCAAAGGGCTGAACGCTTGTGCTTACGGCTGCGAGGTGGAGAGTGTACTAGTTCAATTATACAAATTTTTCCCTCTAGCAGAACCGGAGCACAACAACCCTTCCAGTCGGGAGGGAGCGTCTGCTTAGTGCCATCCCCTCCACAATACCAAAAAATGTCTGCCAAGGGGTTGGTGCCATGATTGATTGTTATAATGAGTGGGACAGTGTCGCTAGTATTACCGCTGATGTTGAGAAGGTTAAAGTGGATCTCCGATACTAAATAAGTGGTCTTGCATTGCTCATAAATAGTGCCAAGAAAATTACTTCCGTTGGCACAAAGACAAAAATGAAATTGTCTATCTTTGGGCACCCTCACGAGGGGATGGCTTTCTAAAAAGGTGAGCTGATGGTCACAGCCAGCTGTAAAGTTGACAGACGAGTTTCTGTCAGGGGCATCAAATGTGGCACCTAAAGCTCCGAGTAGGCAAATAAGAGGGCACAAATATTTTATGTCATATGGGGTTAACGAACATTCAGTAGGACCTCGAGTAGGTTGTATGTGGGGAAGATGACTGGCCCTATCGTGACATACTATACACGAATGATGTGTCACACTTCGGGCACTGTAGTACAGCCATATTTGGTACAGATTACCAATATAGTAGGGGCCACTAGAGACATTTGAATCTGCCTTAGGGGAAACAGCTAACACATCCTAACTTGTGTTTGATATCTAGTGCCTGTGTGTTGCACTTAATAACATCATTTACAAAGTGCAACCCATTGTCTGAACTGAGGACTTCTGGTATTCCAAATCTAGGGATCACTTCCCTACACAAGAATTTGGCTGCTGATTTGGCATCTTCCTTGGCCGTAGCTACTGCCTACACCCACCTACTAAACCTGTCTTCTACTACAAAAATGGGCCTATTGGTTCTGGGATGTGTCCCAACAGAGTTACATAAGTTTTCCTATAATTTCGTTCCAGACATTCGGCACATCTTGAAAGAGATTGGTCTACCATGCGCTAAGTATGGTGACCACCAGTTCTTCCGAATTTTCCGGCTAACTTTTGCCTTTCCACAGTGATCTAGTCCATGTGCTTCCTTAATTAAAAGTGGGAGATACGAGATCGGGGCGACGAACAAACCTTCTATGTTTCGCCAAATGTTGGTGCCTTGTTCTTTAACTGCTCCTCGCTTTTTCCACTGTGTTCGTTCATGGATATCAGCTGTCTCCTGCAATTCGGTTATATGTGTCAAATCTTCATCTGGGGGTTCCTCATCTAATTTCACCATTGCCATGGTGACAGATGAACACGTGACAGACGCCATGTGTGTAGGCCGAATCTTTGTATATTGTGCATGTTTTCCCTTGTGCTAACTCACAAGCTGCTGTTAATGCTTTAATTTCAGCTAACTGAGCAGAGCATGGCTGTGGCACCGACACTGAGGAGACAGCACGAAAGGAGTCCCCCTGTGGTGTGACTATCGCGTACCAGGCTCTATTACCGTCTATATCACGAAAACATGATCCATCTACAAACAGCACTAGGTCTGCATTTGGTAGAGGTTCATTTTGCACATTTGCATGTGCCTTCAAGAATTTTTCTGTTTCATGGGTGCAATCATGTGGTGTTCCATCCAAAGGAGTTACCATCCGTTCAGCAGGATTACCTACCTTACAGCGTTCTATTGTTAGTTCGGGTGCTGCCAAGATCACATCATATCCTGTTCGTCATGAATTGGTGACGACAAAAGATTGACTAGTTAACAAAGCATGCAGCCCATGTGTAGTATACAATGTAACGGGATGCCCCATAGTAATTACTGATGCCTTCTGATAGGCATAAGCTGCTGCCGCCAGGGCACGATAACATGGTGGCATTCCCTTTTTTATGTTATCTAGTGTGGTACTAAAGTATGCTATGGGTTGCTTTCCTATTCCATGCTGTTGGGTTAATACTGCGGAAACAAAACTTTGTTTGTCCGACACATACAGGTGAAATGGCTTCTTATAATCAGGACTAGCTAATGTTGGCGCCGAGGACAATGTTGCTTTAAGTGTATTGAACGCTGCTAACGCTTCTGATGTCAAGTCAAGTTTATTTGTATAGCGCTTTTCACAACAGACATTGTCTCAAAGCAGCTTTACACAAATCAACAGTTAAGGTGAATGGTGTGCATTTGTCCCTGATGAGCAAGCCATGGTGACTGTGGCAAGGAAAATCTCCCTTAAATGTTATTAGGAAGAAACCTTGAGAGGAACCAGACTCAAAAGGGGAACCCATCCTCATTTGGGTGACATCAAGAGTTTGATCATAAATCTTTCAACAGTACAGAACACTGGAGAGTGAGAACTAGCATGATTACTGGAGTATAAGATTATAAGTGATGTTCTTTCTGCAGCCTTATACAGTCTATATGGTTAGTATGATGTCCATTTAAGTGGAGCCCTGGGTTTAGTCTGGTCAGCTGCCTTTAGCATGTCCCTCAGCGGTTGTACCTGCTGAGCAAAATCACAAATCCAGGGCCTACTGAACCCTGCCATTCCTAGGAAAGATAACATCTGACGAACTGTTTGTGGTTGTGGGGCCTTTTGGATAGCCTCCACATGTGCAGGGGAAATTTTCTTTGTATTTCCCTACAATACTCTCCCCAGATATTCAACGGTTGTACTACAGAATTGCAATTTCTCTTTGTTTACCTTGTGTCCATTTTTGGCTAGCATATTAAGTATGCTTAGTGAATCTTGTTGGCATTGTTCTTTTGTCTGACTACAAATCAGTAGATCATCTGTATATTGGAGGACTGTGCTAGTCACCTCTAATGAAGCTAAGTCTTTTGCCAGCATTTGATTAAAGATGGATGGACTCTCACAATAGCCCTGTGGTAACCTAGTGTAGGTATACTGTTGCCCTTCATAGGTGAATGCAAATATTGGCTGTGAGTCAGGATGGAGGGGAACGCTAAAAATGCAGAGCATAAGTCAATGACAGTATAACCACTTTGTTCCCTCTGGAATATTTGACAACAGAGTGTGTGGATCGAGGACATTAGGTATGTCAGCTATGACCAACTGATTTATTGGTCTTAGATCATGAACCAATCTCTATTTGTCTAAATTGGGCTTCCTAACAGGAAAAGTTTAGGTGTTGCAATTGCTTTTGGTCGGTATTAGTACCCCTGACTCTATTAGGCCTTTAATAGTTGGCCTTATCCCCTCCCTAGCCTGTACTGACACTGGATATTGCTTCTGGTATGGTAGTTGAGCACCTGGCTTAACCTGTATTTTCACTAGTCCTGCAGATTTTACTAGTCCTACATCAGTTGAATGTTTTGTCCACAACTCTTCTGGCACTTCTTTCAATAATTCCTCTGTCTGCTCATCTATCTTACTCCCGGTCAGTGTTAACTGCCTCACTTCCTGTTCCCCAGATGCCATCTCTGTGTGAGTCGCTACCGTCTGATCTACTGATACCTGTGAGATCTGCAAAAAACATTTATCGGGTGATAGGTGTATATACGGATTATGTGTTGGCACCCACTCCCTAACCTCCTGTGCTTTCTTCATCATAGGCCCTGAATCTTTCCACTCGAAATTGTCCGCGATTATCAGAGAAACATGGGGCACAGCACAGTTCACTTGATACCAGTTTTGAATTTTTTCTGGCAGTTGCACAAAGGCTGCTACTCCTTGTTTACCCACCACAATTTCTGTGGTCTTTATATCATATTTATGGCCATCCACTCGTTCTGCCCACGTAAGGGCGTACTCTTCATCGGCTCATACTTGATAGTGCAGTGCAATGGTCCTTCGTTTTCTTGACAGTCAGGACGCAGACATGTCAACCACAATTTCCATTGTGTGTAGGTGTTCCATAGTGCTGAGGAGTAGGCTTGGATGTACTCCAGCCAATACACTTTGTCAGCCACCCTGTATTCTACATCTTTTCGTGAATTACCATGCACTGTGTGGCAAGGTTGTCTGGAAAGGTAACCCACAAACCTGTAGGACTGCATGTTATTTTGGCTCCCAGTTTGCACAAGGTGTCTCTTCCTAGCAGATTCATTGGCGCATCTGGTGAATATAGTAATGGTACTTCCATAGTTTTGCCCTCCAGCGTTAGTTCTTGTGGCTCAGTGAAATACAATGTCTGGGGCTTTTCCCGAGAAACCCACTGTTTGTATGGTTTTCCGCGAGCGGGGGAGTTGTGAGCCTATCTGTCCGATACTTGAATAAGTAGCTCCAGTGTCAATCATGAAAGCTGCTCTTAAAATGTCCCCAATCTGTACTGAAACTGTCGGTTCCTGCGCTGGGTGCAGTGTGGTGACATACTGCATCAACTCCCCCCTAGGCTTCTCTGGGCATCTTCAACTTTGATGTGGGTTAGGCCCATTCGCTGGGCCTTCCCAATGTCTATCAGATGACACTGGTGGTGGCTCATACTGGTTCCTTCCCATCCAGGGACCTGCCCATTCTTGCTGATAGAAAGTTTGGGTTGTCCCTTGTGATGGTCCCCGGGTTCCCAATATTTGTCCTTATCTTTCTGCTTTAGCTACTCGGTCCCCCCAAGTCCTCGTGTATTGGGGACAGACTGGCAGATGGTGCATTAGTCCCGCTACGTTCATGAATGACCATGGGACATATTGGACCTCTTTTCCTTTCACCATTAAGGGTAGCTGGCGTACCGCATACTGCTGTGGTGGGTGCTCTTGACTCTTGCCATATACAGCTTTTTCTTCATCACTTGAGGTGTCATCATCGCTGTGGTCACTCGGCCTATCAGTCTCCTCTGCAGTTAAGCGGGAACCCTGTTTATTTCTCTTCGACTGTCTTATGTGTCTCTTGTCAGGCTTCCCAGCATGGCTGTAGCGTGCTGGGGGCTTTAACAGAGTTCTCTCTCTTAATGTTCTTCCTTCTTTTGGATCAGGTGGCGTTTGGACCATGGGTGTTGTTTCTGTACTTGTTTCGTTAAAGTTCCCTCCTCTTTGCTTCTCTGCTTGGGCCTCGCTTGTCCACTCATATGTTTTTTTGAAATGCTTCAGGCTGGTGTTCAGTAGTTTACTTCCTTCTTGCACCAGCCTATAATTGGCGGCCACTTGTTCCTGGCTTTTCCGGGCCAGTTCTTCTATCCCTTTGACCTCTTTCTTGAGCTCCGCTACTGATTCCAGGTCTTCCTCTTGGTCCAGTGGAGTTATTCGTACTTCTCCTTCCATTCTCACTAATTTACTGTTTACTTCTCCCTCCCTGGAGGCTTTGTCACCTTTTGGGGAACATGTTGTGACTCTTAGTTCCTCCCTTACCTCCAGACATGGGTGTGATCTTGGTGCCCTTGGGGGTGCTTTGCGTTCTCTTGGTTCTTGTTCCGGCTCATCGTCAAACAGTTTCATCCCCCTGGCCTCTCTCTCCTTCTGGCTCTCTGCTTCGCTATGTTCGCTTCCCCTCCGCCCATAGGGAGTGCTGCTCTTGATGTACTTGGCATAATATTGTTTGACTTTTTCATTAGCCTCGTGCACAGTTCTTTCACTCTGGGAGAGATTGTCTGCCTGTTCCACTCGGAATAACGGCTCTGGGCAGAGCTCCTGGTGTGCAGTTGGCAGTGTTGCTTTTCTCTCATTTTCTTCAAGCTTGTAGCATCTGCTTAGAACACGATGCACTTTTATGTCTCCAGTAGTCCATCCGTGATTTTTCAGTTCCATCTGTGGGTAAAATCCTGCTGGCTTTAGAACACATGCATCGTTATAGGGTGGTGGCCAGCTGTGCTCATCATGCAACCCTGAGAGTGGTGCTGTTCCCTTCTCTTCCTGGCTTTCTACACCCTGCTCCCCCCCTTCCTATATCTACTTCCCCTTTCTTCTTCTGCTCTTCTGTCTCTCTCATTCTCCCCTCTGTTTTGAACCACCCCACTATGGTTTTCTTCCACTCCAATTTACTTTGTCCCTTCCTTGTTGCTTTGTGCCCCTCCCACTCATCTAATTTCTTTTTCATCAGCCTACACAATGAAACATTAAATGTGCCTTCTTTTGGCCATTGCTCCCCACTTGTCCTGTTATGCCATTTTTTCATGTATTTTTAATGTCCTTTTCAAAAGGCTTATACATTGATACTATTTCATCAACAGGATGTTCCTCTTTATGCATAATGTCAGTTTCACTTTTTCACTTCCTCTTTAATCAAGCGATTTTCATATGAAATTTCCCTATAAAGTTATTTTAAGAACATTGACAGTCAGACCAGACCCAACCCAAAGCACACTTTATTCACAGACATCCACCACAATTTCACCAATTTTACCTGTTTTTTTTTTTTATTAGCCTCGATTCCTTACCATCGCAGTCAGTGCCAGTGCCCCGTCACACTGTTTGGACAACTCCTCGCCTCGGTTCTTCTGTGTTTACACAACAAAAATAAGCTTAGTTTCCCACATCGCCGTCTGTCACAGAATATAATGTTTGTAAAGTTCTACTTTATCCACACATTTATATATTAAATGTTACATCATATTTCATGAGCTTGCTTGTATCTTGTATCTAGTGTAGTGTTATCCTTACCTTCTGGGCGCGCCTAACTTTAACCTTTAGCCGAACCACTTCCCCAAACACATACAGACAAACACCCCTTAACCTTAAAATGCTATACTAATACACTACACACACTGGGTCCAACCCTGTCCTAGTGACAGTGACTCACCAGCCCGAGCTCGGGTCCCTACCATGCAGACCTATCCTCACGGATAGCGGTATCTAGGGCAGGCCTCACACCTGACCATTCAGTCCTGCCCGCCCGTGAAAATCCAGTCACGTCGGCAGCGGTATTCTCAGGAATTTTAGTGCACTCCACTCGCCCCTGCAAACCTATATCCCACAAACCGTCATCACACCTGGAAATGCTTGTCATGCGCAATATAGTGGTGTTCGTGAGACTTCCATTCACACAATTCACATTCACACACGTTCAGAGTTTCCTATTTCTCTCTCTGGAGGCACAAACTTAAGTTACATCCTCTGCAACTGCTCATCCATTCACCCACAGGTAAATTAACCAAATTGTTTGCCAAACTTCCCAACTTTTGTACCTGGGGTCCTTTTCTCTGGGACTAGTTTTACCCTACCCCCACCCCGGGCCGAATCATTCCCAGGACAGCAGATAATTAAGCAGAATTTCAATTAAACAGGCTTCTGCTCACCTTTTTAAGTTGGCCCTTGTGCCGCCTGTGAGATGCTGCAGCCTGAAGCGGAGGAGGGGCTCCGCCAGCCTCACCGGAATCCTGCCTACAAGGCAATTATGTCGGAAATTTCTTGTCCTCCTAGACCGAGTGGCTTCCGAATGTAGTTGGGACTTACACAATCAATGTAGAATAGTCTCTTCAAAAGAAGCCAAGACACTAGGATGAGTAGAGCAAAGTTAGAGTTTATTGGGGCAAACCACAATCAACCTGAGAGCATCCGCATGTCATGACATCGATGGTCGGACCACACCTGGCATTTCCTCGTGTTTTTATATACGTTTTTGACCCTTAAAATTGATAACACCCAAAACTTGTGCCCTCTTCAGTTGCCATCAGTTATTACCATTATTGGAAATTTTTTAGACGTTAAACAGCCCCCCGAGTATTTTTAGCCCTCATTAACATTCAAATATTCCACATGCAAAGGCCCATTCACATTGCCTTAAAATGGTTAAACAACAAAACAACAAAGGTGGGGACATATCCCACTGTTTTCCTTTCCTTATTTTACTTTGCTTGGTGGATATCATTCTGGTCATGCATGAGTACTCCACTCTTATATTTTATTTCATAAATCATGCTAAAGTGATAGTTTACTAATGATTACTATTCATTTTCGTTCCCTTTTACATTATGAATGTGCTAATGACTTTAGTAACTTTGCATATGCTTGTTAGTACTTTTAAGTGCAACCCTACCTCTATTTTTACATACTGTTAAAAATTTGAGCAAGAAGCCCAGGCCTTTATTAGCTCTAAGTATATTTTTCATTTCTTTTAGCTAAGCAACATGTCTTTGCACGGCGCCAGGCACCCCGCAATCCCCTGTCTCCCTCCGGCGTCTCCAGCCTAAAGCAGAGATACCGTTCTACGATACTAACCCAGGTTGCTATTGATTATTCATTTTTCATGGAGACTGTCATGTCAGCCTCACCTTCCCCCGATCCAAAAATGTCTTGTTCGTACCCCCCAAGATGCCAATGCATCTACCCAGACAGACTTCCGTCTGTCCTCTCCTCCCCCCCCTCCAAATTGCGTCACTGTTGAAGACAGTGATGATGATGATGATGATGATGATGATGATTCCTATGCCGGTAAATGTAGCCGTAATTACAACAACCGTGCTTGGGTTGATGACATCGACAACATCAGTGACCGTTCCAATGGCGACCAGCAGCTGCCAAAGCCCCCTCTGGCTGCAAAGAGGGCCTGAGAGGGGTAGATTACACCGAAAATGCGATATTCCCTTTTTTCTTTGCTTTTCTGTTTTTGGTCTAGTCTGCTTGGTATGAGCTCTGCGGAAGATATGTTATCACCTTTTATGGCAATATCAATAAACTTCCCCATTCCTGACTCCTACTGTGTCTGCATGTGTTATTTTTGCCTGGGGCTCTTATCACATGTTGGGCTCTTATCACATGTTGTTATTGAGTGTCATATGAACTATGGGACTTTCCTATGGGTTATGTTTACTCGAACACAACTAAGCTAATATTTAATCCTACACAGGAAACAGGTTTTCCTTTATGAGAATCAGTCCTTGAAACAAACAGCTGATTACTCCGTCTCAATACCTTCGTCCTGTCAACATAGTGACGTAACGCATGGACAGGACACAGACAGTGAAGCCGCTCCTCCTCCGCTGAGGAAAAAGGGGGCGGATGAAAAGCCAATAAATTCACCTGTCTGCAGGCGAAAGCTGACTCGCTCACCTTAGGGATAAAAGCCGGATTTGTCTTGAGAGTCACTCGTGAGAAATCCATAGCAAACTGCATACAGAAGTTATGAACTGACAAAGCATGAAGTTCACTAACCCGCTTCGCGGTAAAAAGAGCCAACAACAAAGCAACCTTCAGCGATAGGAGCTTTAAATCAATAATCTCTATCGGCTCAAAAGGAGGCTAGGAGAGCGTGCTCAGGACCACTGACAGATCCCACGACGGAACCAGCGGCTTCGAGAACGTGTTCAGGCGCCGCGCTCCCTTCATAAACCTGCACACGAGCGGGTGATGACCAATAGTATTACCGTCAATCCCTACGTGGCATGCAGAAACAGCAGTGGGATAAACCTTAACGGTTGAAAATGCCCTGCCCTTATCCAAAAGTTCTTGCAAAAAGCACAACACTTCTGCCACAGAACAGTGAAAAGGGATAATCTGTCTCTGAGCGCACCATAGTTCAAACACACTCCATTTCCTGTCATATGCAGAGCGCGTCGAAGCAGCTCCCGCATTCTGAATCGTCTCAATCACCCTCGGAGGCAAACCAGTGACACTGAGATTCATCCTCTCATGGGCCAGGCCCAGAGAGCTACTCTGTCCGGTGCCGGGTGAAAAATCTCTCCGCGCGCTTGCGAGAGAAGATCTCTGCACAACGGGAGAGACCAGGGACGATCGTACAGGAGTTTGAATATCTCCGTCAGCCACAATTTCCCTGGCCAGCTGGGAGCGATTAGTATTACAGAGTGACCGCCTTCTCTTACTCTTTTTAGAGTCGGCACGATCAAACTCAGCGGAGGAAATGCGTAAAGCAGAACGTTTGGCCACGGGTGGGCTAATGCATCCACACCCATAGGTGCACCGTTTCCCGCCAGAGAAAATAACAGAGGGCAATGAGTGTTTTCGTGCGAGGTGAAGAGATCTACGGCAGCCTGGCCGAATCTCTCCCATAACAGGTTCACCAGCTGAGGATGAAGAGACCACTCCCCGTACAGGGGATTTCCCCTGGACAAAAGGTCCACCCCCGCATTCATCACTCCCGGCACATGAGTCGCTCGCAGCGACAGGAAATGCTCCATGCCCCACACCATGAGATCTCACGCTAGACTGTGAAGTCGAGGAGAGCGCGTTCCGCCCTGGCAATTTATGTACGCCACCGCCGCCATGTTGTCTGATCTGACCAAAACGTGGTGACTCTAAAGAAACTGCAAGAAATGTTTCAAAGCTAGAAACACCATTAAGAAAGTTTATGTGCACGCCCGTAGCAAAAAGGGCCATTTCCCTTTCGCTATCCTGCCCTCGCACACCACACCCTAACCCGTGAGCAACGCATCCGTCGTCACGACTTTTCTCAGGGATACAGCTCCCAGCGGAGTTCCCGATCCGAGAAAAACGCGATCTCTCCAGTGATGGAGAGTGTGTAAACACAGTGATGTTACTATCACTTTGCCATTGAGGTGGCGCTTCGGACATAAGCGATGCGCCATAACCCGGCGCTGTAACTCTCTCATTCGCAACAGTCCCAAAGGTATGAAAGACACTGCCGAAGCCATCAGCCCCAGCAGGCGTAAACAGAGTCTGAATGGAACTTTCTTTCTTCTCTGGAAAAGAGAGAGACAACTGCGAATCGACCTGATGCGCTCTTCTGATAGAAAAGCCTGATACAGGTCCAAATTCAACCTGAGGCCCAGGTATATTATTTCCTGTGTGGGCACCAAGCAGCTTTTTGTCTCGTTTATTCTAAGCCAGTCAGGTGAGACAGAACCACACTAGTATCCACCTCCACTTGCTGCCGTGATGGAGCGCAGAGGAGGAGATCGTCTAAATACGCTGACACTCTGAGACCCGCTGTTCTCAGCGGTGACAGTGCAGCTTTGACACATTTGGTAAAGATCCGTGGAGCTAGAGCCAGCCCGAACGGAACCGTCAAATATTCGTAGGCTGTGCCCTGATAGGCAAAGCGTAGGAATTTCCTGTGTGCCGGATAAATGCTTATGTGAAAATAAGCATCCTCCAGATCCACTGATGTAAACCAGTCTCTGGGATAAATAACACTGTACAAAGCTTTTAATGTGAGCATTTTGAACTTTCTGAGGTGTTTGTTGAGTGAAATGTTTCGAAATGATTAAAGTTTCGAAATGATTCAAGTGTGTGCTTTAGCTCTATCTTGAATCTACTCTCTTCTGGTAAGGTAGGATTCTAACTTTGTATATATATTTAACTCAGTTGATTCTAGAGTGTTGGTCTGTGCTTATTAGTTTGGTCAGGTGATTAATCAAGGGAAGTTTCAGTCTCACTTGAGGTGTGAATTGTGGGCAGGGCTTACTCACTTATATTGAAGGTGCTCCGCTCCAGACTATAGTCTGTAGCGGTAGTAGGTAGTCCCCACAAGTAGGTAGCCCCTTAAAGCCAGTAACTCTTAGTATTTTTTAGAAAGTCTTATTTGTAATTTTTCTTTCTTTTTTAAAAACACATTTGATCTTAAACTGGGAGATCAGTCATGTGCCTCAAACCCATCTCTGTAGTCATCTCTTACCGACACAGACGTTCCCATCCACAGAACAGATGTCACATCGCCAGTAACCTCATCTACCCTCCCCTGTTGTCTCAATCTCAAACAGCGGTGGCAGGTGGGCTCTGGAATTGTCAGTCTGCTGTAAAGAAAGCTGACTTTATCACAGGCTTGGCTTCCCACTACACCTTTGACTTTCTGGCACTTACTGAGACCTGGATATCCCCACAGAACACTGCTACACCAGCTGCTCTGTCTTCTGCCTATGCTTTCTCTCACTCACCAAGAGAAACTGGTAGAGGTGGTGGTACAGGTCTACTTTTATCACGGAGATGGTGTTTCACACCTCTCCCTTTGTCTCATTTAACCATGTCTTCTTTTGAATTTCATGCAGTTTCAGTTACCTCTCCAATCAACCTTTTCATCATTGTCATCTACCGCCCTCCTGGTCCCCTTGGAGACTTCCTAGAAGAAATGGACACGCTCCTCAGTACTTTCCTCTGACAGCACCCCTCTGACAGTTCTTGGTGACTTCAACATCCCATCCGACAAACTTCAGTCATCTTGCCTCTTGTCTTTTCTGAATACCTTCTCCTTTACTTTTAACAGCTGCCCTCCAACACACAAAGGAGGAAATGTCCTGGACCTGGTTTTCACCCGCCCTACTCCAGCTACAGACATGACTGCCACTCCACTTCCAATCTCTGATCATCACCTGGTTTCCTTTTTAATCACTCTTCCTATTCAACCTAAAAATAATTTACATGTCTCTCTTATCCGTCCTAACCTTCACTCTCTCTCTCCCTCCACTGTAACTTCCTGTACTCTTTCATCTCTTCCTGACCCTGACTCCTTTTCCTCTCTACCCTTAGACGTTGCTACGGACTCCTTCCTCTCATCCCTTTCCTCAACCATGGACCTCCTTTGCCCCTTGACTACAAGACCCAAGAAGACTTCTTGTCCAACACCGTGGTTGTCAGAAGTTTTGCGCAGCAGTCGACGAGAGCTCAGATCTGCAGAGAGGAAGTGGAAAAAATCACAACTTGATGTAGATCTTTTATCTTACCGTACACTCCTGACCCAATTTTCTTTGCAGGTGACTTCAGCCAAAACTGCCTTCTACAAGGAAAAGCTTGAGGACTCTGCTCAAGATCCTTGTAAGCTTCACAACATCTTCTCTTCTCTACTCAACCTCCCTGCTGCACCTGCTTCATCCTCCCTGACTGCTAATGACTTTGCCTCCTTCTATGATGAGAAGATCAAGAGAATCTGCCAGACCTTCACTTCCTCTCCAACAATGACTACACAACACAGCCAATCCACTATGTCTCTGTCAAGCTTCTCAACCTTAACAGAAGATGAGATACTGCAAGTCATCTGATCTTGCAATCCCACCACCTGTCCTCTGGATCCAATCCCTTCAACTATGCTCCAGACCATCACGCAAGTTCTTCTGCCCTTCATCTCCACAATCATCAATGGGTCATTAACATCTGGCTATGTACCAACTACCTTCAAGCAAGCAAGGGTCATTCCTATCTTGAAGAAACCTGCTCTGGATCCATCAGACATCAACAACTACAGACCGGTATCACTTCTCTCCTTTCTTTCTAAATCTCTGGAACGCACTGTTTTTAACCAACTGTCTGTCTATCTCTCACAGAACAACCTCCATGATCCGAACCAGTCTGGGTTCAAAGCGGCACATTCCACAGAGACGGCCCTTTTGGCTGTTTCTGAGAAACTGCATGCTGCTCGGTCAGCCAAGCTGTCATCTGTACTTATCTTCCTGGACCTTTCAGCAGCATTTGACACAGTCAACCACAAGACACTTTTGTCAACCCTCAAGAGCCTTGGTATCTGCGAAACAGCATGGAAATGGATTGCTTCCTACCTGGAAGGTCGCTCATACCAGGTAAAATGGAGGGGATCCACATCTGCCCCGTGCAGACTCACCACTGGTGTCCCACAAGGCTCTGTACTTGGTCCCCTCCTTTTCTCCTCTATACCCACTCCATTGGTGAAGTCATATCCTCACATGGGTTTTCTTATCACTGCTATGCAGATGACACTCAACTCATCTTTTCTTTCCCTCCATCAGACACCACAGTTTCCGCTCGGATCTCAGCATGCTTGTCAGATATATATTTATGGATGAGTGTTCACCAACTAAAACTCAACCCCAGCAAAACGGAACTGTTGATCATTCCAGGGGATTCATCTCCAGGTCAAGATCTCCAAATAACTCTACATGACTCTCTGCTCTCCCCTTCAGCCACTGCTCGTAACCTTGGGGTAACTATGGACAATGAACTGTCTTTTTTCCCACATGTTGCTAATGTTGCTCGTTCTTGTCGATTTCTTCTCTATAACATCCGAAGGATTCGACAATTTCTGTACATACAGGCTGCCCAGATGCTTGTTCAGTCTCTTGTCATTTCAAGACTTGACTACTGCAACTCTCTGCTGGCAGGTCTTCCCCTGAATGCTATTCGTCCACTGCAAATGATCCAAAACGCAGCTGCATGACTTGTGTTCAATCAGCCCAAGT